>NC_137025.1:8548567-8658567 GCF_032717465.1 Coenobita brevimanus | reverse complement strand
CTTACACTTATTACGTCTTTTAAAATAATATAATATTACAAACTCGATTGCTATTTTAGATAATCTATTTCGAAGTTGCTAGTTATGCATGACACCCACAGCGTTTTGTATACGTGCAAAGTGTTAAAATATCTTCCATCAAAGTTTATGAAATGTTAGAGAGAGAGAGAGGGAGGGAGGGAGAGAGAGATGACGGTGAAGAAGGCCTGGAATCAGAGAAACATGCGGCCAATCAATAAATCAATAAATCAGATTACATTCACTCTCTCTCTCTCTCTCTCTCTCTCTCTCTCTCTCTCTCTCTCTCTCTCTCTCTCGCTTGCTCGCTCGCTCGCTCGCTCGCTTCCCATAATTCAGTCCTTTTTCAGTTACTCTTAGTTTTCTATTCAATAAGTTATTCTTCATTTTTCCTTCCCTCCCTTCCAACTTCCTATTTCTTCTTCCCTCTCTCCTTGCGTACCTTCCATCTTTCCTCCCTCCTTCCCACGTTCCCTCCTCCTTTGCCTCCCACTTTTCCTCCCTTCCTCCCTCCCTGTCTCCAGTCCTCCCTCCAGTCTCCTCTCTCTCCCTCCCTCCCTCCCATTTACTCCCAAAATATCCCTTCCAGAAATACATTAATCGTAAACCCTTTGACAGAGACCAAACGATTTTATTCAGCTTTAGAAATATAATCTGGTAATCATGAACTTTGTATTTCGTTTTGGCTCACTCCAAACGATTTTATTTAGCTCAGGGAAACACCTCATAGCAGGACACTCAACCCCTTCTCTACGAGGGGGTTTGTACTAAGTTATATAGCAAGATCAACCGCTTCAGCCCGAGAACGTCACTTTTTGCTTAATCGTGCTCTCTCTCTCTCTCTCTCTCTCTCTCTCTCTCTCTCTCTCTCTCTCCCTCGTCTCACACCCACAGATTAGGTCTTTACAATAGGCCTAATTATTTTACCCCAGTAGATGAGCTCGTCACAAGGCAACAGTCCTCCTGTTCACACACTCTGGCTCCTATGACTCGTTGTTAGCTGAATAAAATTGTTTGAAGTTAGATGGAATAGAAGATAGAGATGTCCTGACCATGAGAGAGTTAACTGCATTTCTTGTATTCTTCTACCTACTCCTTCTCTTCCCTCCCTCCATCCTTTTCTCTCTCCCTCCCTTCCTCTCTCTCTCTCCGTTTCAACCTCCTCCCTTTTCTTCTTCTTTTTCCCATTCCCCTATCCCGTCATACCTCCTTCCTTCCCTTCCTTTCTTCCTCCCTCTCTTTTTTCCTTTCCTCCTTCCCTCCGTCCCTCCTTCTCCCTCATTAACTCCTTATCATCTCTCTCTCTCTCTCTCTCTCTCTCTCTCTCTCTCTCTCTCTCTCTCTCTCTCTCTCTCTCTCTCTCTCTCTCTCTCTCTCTCTCTCTCTCTCTCTCTCTCTCATCATCCATACATCCATACAACGCTGCCTCAATCAGGCACTCACTCCCCATTCCTCTCCCTTCCACCACACATCCATTTAACACTTCCCCCTTCACCAGTTCTGTATCTGTAACACTCCATCTATGGTCCACTCCAGGCTCCTCGGAGGGAGTGATGACGAGAATTAGCCCTTACCCATGCTAGTGAAGTAAGTCTGCCGTGAAAGAACTACATGTGAAAATATATGTTATAATGGTATGTTTGTGTTAATCATGCAAGAGTCTGTCCTGTATGTGTCATCGGTATGAAGACAGAATGTAAACAAACACAGGCATATGAAAGGACATACTACCACTACCTTGATTACATGCCCTCCTCGGCTTGTGTTTCTAACCGTGTATACAAGGCAGTTGCCACAGGGCACATGTGCATCGCAAACAAGCGCAGTACCACAGACTCTTCCCCTTTAATCCCCCGTCATCCATAATACCCATTGAAATCTCACTCCCTCAACCATCCTGCCTACCCACAATCCATTCTAACTCTTCCCTTTCCCCACACAAACTCCCTCCCTCCCTTCTTCCCTCCCTTCATATATCTATTCATTTATTTACTTCTCCCTCCCACTCCCTCCCTCCTTCCATCCATCCATCCATCTATCCATCCGTCTGCCTATCTGATTAACTCTACATACATACATACTTACTTATATAAATGCATGCATACATACATACATACATACATACAGTAAGTACATACGTACTGTACGTAGGTACATACATACATACATATATACATGCACGTTTACTGTCTATGCACACATACACACATTCCTTTACCCATCCATCCGTGAATACATACATACATAATACATAAATACATACAGTCAACTCTCTCTCTTCATCTCTTCCTTCCTTCCTCCCTCCCTCCCTTCCTCCCCCACTCACTACCCCCTGCTATAAAATTCCATCACCCCCACAAAGGTCTCTCCTTATCTCTCCCTCTTTGCTTCTCCATGAGGAGGGAAGCACTGAGGGGAGGTAGGGGAAAAGGGAGGGAGAGGGGGGAGGAAGGGAGGAGTTAGTGGAAGGAGAGGGAAAATGGAAGGGACTGAGGAAGGAAGGTGCTGATGGAGGGTAGAGGTAAGCAACAAGGGAAGAGTTGATGGAGATAAGGAGAGAGAAAGAAAAAAGGATGAGTTGATGGAAGATGGGAACATTTGATGGGGAGGAGGAGGAGGAGGAGGAGGAGAAAGAGAGAGAGAGAGAGAGAGAGAGAGAGAGAGAGAGAGGTAAAATACACAAGGAAATGATAATTGATTCTGATTGTGTGAGACGAGGGCCATCTGATGCCTGCCTGCTCTCTCTCTCTCTCTCTCTCTCTCTCTCTCTCTCTCTCTCTCTCTCTCTCTCTCTCTCTCTCTCTCTCTCTCTCTCTCTCTCTCTCTCAATAAACGGTCCATTCATTTACATGTGTACCTATAAAATGCCCTCGAGTCAGTGGCCGACCATCCGCATGGGGTGGATTTCTTTTCACTCCAATGACCTTGATCTTTGACCCACAACTTTCATGCTCAAATCTGACCTACATATGATCAGTAGTTGCAAATCTATCCATAAATGAGGTTTCTTGTTAAAGCTAGAACAGACCTATAGACAGACTCGATCATACCTGCCACACAAGAGGTAATTATGGCAAAAGACATCACAAAGTCACAGAACTAAATAATAGCCCAGAACTAGTAAATGATTTACTGAATGAATAAATATTAGCGACCTACTTGTATACGACTTACATAAACGGATAGTTTATACAATATACCATGTTATACCCAAACGCCTAAGTGAACACAAGAAAGGCATACTCTTGTCCTACCAGTGAACATGATGGCGAAGCCACCACTTACTATGGTGAAGCACAAAAGTGGCCAAAGCATCTTCTAGGTCTAGGAGGACATTCTCTCTCTCTCTCTCTCTCTCTCTCTCTCTCTCTCTCTCTCTCTCTCTCTCTCTCTCTCTCTCTCTCTCTCTCTCTCTCTCTCTCTCTCTCTCTCTCTCTCTCTCTCTCTCTCTCTCTCTCTCTCTCTCTCTCATGTAAAGGCTACTTGCCCTGCCGCCCACATTTCACTCAACGAAGCCTTTGCAGGCACACAAGTGACAAAAATATAATCCCCTCATAGGACATTAGTTTGGTCTCTGGACTAAAATAGAACTTTCAGCTGCCGTACCCTCACTGATTGCGATTACAGAGTTTCAGTAGAAAGGTTTGTTTGTATCTGGAGTTTTGTTCCATACTGTAAGCTACTGTACATGCATGCATACACATTCTGCTTTAATTGTACAGGCTAGTTAGTGTTCATGTAGTTAAGGATCCCAAAGGGTAAAAGAAAAATGTCAGAGAAAAAAGAAAAAAGAAAAGAAAATCTGTAAAGAGAAGGAATGTTACACACACACACACACACACACACACACACACACACACACACACACACATATAGATAGATAGATAGATAGATAGTTATAGAATCAATAGAAAAAAATAACTTGAAAAATTACAAATATCAAAAAGTAACAAAAAATTATTAAAACACGAGAAGCGCAGGAACAAAAAGCCCTCTTCAGATCAGCCAATCAGAGCCTTTGTTTGCGTATGCAGAGTTGCCAGTTAGTGTTTTGCGTATGAAATGCTTTTTTAAAATATAATTAGTTGTATTTTTAGTATTCCTACTCCTATTTGTGAATCCTGCCCATCACGTTTTGCTAGTGGAAAATGGGATTTGGATTTTATTATTATCTCCCCAAAATGAGGTTATGTTTTACCTCGCTTTGGTTTTGTTTGTCAGTTTATATGTCTGTTTGTCTGTTAACAGGATTACTCAAAAGGTTATGAACGGATTTTGATGAAATATTGTGGAAGGGTGGGCCATGGGCCAAGGAAGATATTATTAAATTTGGGGGAGGATCAGGATCCGGTGTATCCTGCACAATATCTCCAAAAGTTCTCAATGAGTTTCAACGAAATTTTGTGGAAAAGTAGGCCATGGACCAAGAAAAAATTGGTTAAATTTGGGGGCAGATTCGGATCCGGAACCTTTTTAATGGCAATGGCATTTGTGGAGGTATGAGCTCTCTGAGCGCAGTCTCTTATTGCAATAATAATAATAATTATTATTATTATTATTATTATTATTATTATTATTATTATTATTATCATCTTATCCAATCTGTATTGTCCCATTAGGAGCATAGGGGTCCGGGACTAGGCTACAAGGCAGTGACCAGCCTTCAAAATCCTTGAGAGGTATTTTGTGAGCAATAATTCCCAACCATCCCTAGTATGTAACCCTTACAGACCCCATCCGGTTGGAGTGCCTTAACCTATCAAACCGCCAGGAGTCATTTGGTTCTATGGTTGGCAACACACGTAATAAGTGACATCATGGACTGCAAGAAAAAAGTGGGCATTTTGGCTTGTTGCTCAGTGCAGTCACCTGAAAGTAGCACTACATCCACTGTCTGAATGTTGGGCATCCCACCTGCTTATTATCATCATCATCATCATCATTATTATTATCATTATTATTATTATTATTATTTGTTATTCGAGAGAGAGAGAGAGAGAGAGAGAGAGAGAGAGAAGGGAAACTGGTGGTCTTGCTAATTACTGAATGTTAAGTAGTTCTCTCTCTCTCTCTCTCTCTCTCTCTCTCTCTCTCTCTCTCTCTCTCTCTCTCTCTCTCTCTCTCTCTCTCTCTCTCTCTCTCTCTCTCATCAGAATGTCAGCATTATCTTAAGTGTTAACCCCTTCAGGCCGGGAGCATCTTTTTTTGTTATATTCTTCTTTCTACCTGACGACTTAATATGAGTTCTGCGGAGACCTTTATTGCGGAGGAGGGGGATAAGGAGGAAACGGGAGGAAAGGAAAAGGAAAAGAAATGGAAAGGAAAGGAACCATTTGTGTGGAAAGGGAGGGACGGGAGGGGATGAGATGGAATGGAGAGGAAAGGAAGTGAAGTGTGTGGGGAAAAAGGGAAGGGAAAGGAAGGGAAGGAAAGAAAAAGAAGGGAAAGAGATGGGAGAAGAGAAGAGAAGGGAGTGAAGGAAAGTGGGGAGAAGGGAAGGGAAGGGAAGAGAAGGAAGTAAAGATCAATCGTTATGACCTAGCCAGACCCTTCAGTCTCCTACACACTCTATCTCGCTCCTATCACCCTCTCTCTCTCTCTCTCTCTCTCTCTCTCTCTCTCTCTCTCTCTCTCTCTCTCTCTGTGTGTGTGTGTGTGTGTGTGTGTGTGTGTGTGTGTGTGTGTGTGTGTGTGTGTGTGTGTGTGTGTGTGTGTGTGTGTGTGTGTGTGTGTGTGTGTGTATTGTAAAAGTGACGTACTCAAGCACTTGAAAAATATGGGGGGAGGGAAAGATAGATTGTACTAATCGTATCCAATTTTTAAAGATGTCTATTCTTCCATTATTTTCACTGCTACAGAACTATTTTGTTTTGTATTATGAAGGACTCTCGCATTTGGAAGGCTAATAATCTCCCTTGTGTATCTCACTTATAATTTTCGTTTTGAGCGATCTCCTCTTGAACTGAATTAAATCGCCTGATGATTGTAAAAATAACCTGATAAGTGAAGTCATCCTACTCAAAAACGTGAAAGGGAAAACTTTAATTATATATGACACTTTAATTTTGTGACTTTCCTTAAACCAGTAGTGCACAGAAGGTGGTTTTGACTACCCTCACTGTGCCATGGATGCAGATACAGTGTGGGTGCTTGAGTCTAGGCCAAATGGTTGATTGCTCACATTATTTTCGCTTTTCTTTAATCAGTCCGATGTTTCAAATCCATGTTCGCCACTACCCGCTCAAGTAGGGTGGCGTCCGAAAACGGAAGGCAACGTCATTCATTTACACCCAGTTTCTGAGCTGCCGTATGGAATGGTCTAGCTATGGCAGTTTTAACCAACCCCAACCAAGCACCGCTGATTTACTGTTTACCTCAGTAGCTTCAAATCTTTCCTCTTGTAGATCACTGATAACGTGCCATCCCCTCATAAATTACGTCTTTTCATTTTGATCTATTCCAGACACGCCTCACCCTACTAGATGCTCAGATTTCCATAATCCATATTCTGTTTCACACCATCTTTCCACTTCCTTGGCCATCATCTTCTTCTCATCTCCACTTTCTACTTACGATCTGCACGTCTCCTTTATCAGTCCCTCATCACCCATTCTCTTCATATGGCCACATCACTACATAATCTCCCTCAGGATGTAGGTATTTGCACTAAACAAACTTACAAAGCTGTCTTCTAGTTGCTTAGGTGTCAAAACAATACCTTAATCATGAGAAAATGCATCTAGAGAATTGTACCTCATCTCAAAAAAGGTGAAATCTAAAACTAGAATATGATAACCTCTAACAAAATTTTTTTTTTTTTTTTTTACACACATTTTTGCTGGAGTTCGCACAAACCGAACTGTTCTTGCTCCAGACGTAAACCAGTCATGATAACAAGACTGGTTTAGTTTCTTCAGTATCCCAGGACTAAACGTCTTGTCGATCAATTAGCGAAAAAAAAAAATGGATTAAGGGAGAGAGAGAGAGAGAGAGACTGTCAGACAATCAGACACACACAGGTAGACACATACAGACAAAAACAAGGAGATGTAGACAGAAAGGGAGGGGGGGAAGGAGGGAAGGAAACAGGAAGAATGTAAGGGGAGGTGAAGAAGGGAGGGAGGAAGGCAAGGAGGTAGAAAAGGTGGAGAGTGAGAGAGAAAAAAAAAGTGAAGAGGAGTAAGGAGAAGGGGGCGGAGGGTACTATTCTGCCGCAGGCCATAGCCAATATCCACTACTCTCTCTCTCTCTCTCTCTCTCTCTCTCTCTCTCTCTCTCTCTCTCTCTCTCTCTCTCTCTCTCAAGAAGTGACTAGGCCCTGTCTTATCTCTTTCTCAGAGAGAGAGAAAGAGAGAGAGAGAGTATACAAAAAAACAACAGGAAATTCTTCATTTGTCATCTTATTAAATGCTACCGTAAAACTATTTTATTAATTCCGAGGAAACCTCTTTACTGAAGAGGATACAGACAACATATATGCCTTTTATATGTATAATCATTCCTATATACATTCAGCTATTTCCACTATTAATCTCTTCAGCCCGAGGTCCTAATTTTCGTTTTATTCTTCCTGTCTTAAGAAGAATTGATCATAATATTTCAAATATAAAGTTAAAACTGGACGGACTAGATATAATGTAGCCTTTGTTATACTCTCTTTAGGATACGTCCGTTTGGAAATAGCAAGAATAAATTAAACCGATACGTCATTTTATTTCAGGAACACAGTCCAACGACGCATTTTATAGGTGTATTCTTCCTGCATCCAGATGAGATTTTTAGGCATAAGAGGTAAATTCAGGTAATATCTGATCTCTGAAACTCGAAAGTCTCTCCCGCGCTGATAAAACGTCATTGTAGGGGTTAAAACAGATTCCTAGATGAGATCCTTGCAAACTACCAGCGGTCTGATTTGGCTTTGGGAAGACTTTGAACTGGAAAGATTTTATTACACCACCTTCATTCACCACTTCACAACAAAGCAGGCCTCCAGAGAAATATGATTTACCTCATCCTCAAACCCCCAGTCATAGCTTTTCGTATTCAGGGTCCTGTGGCTCCTTTTCAGTTGAAGGAAATCATCTGGAGTTGGAGGCGACGAGAGGGTTAATGATGACTGCTGATACTCTGGGGCTAATTTGACTCACTCTCAGCTTAACAAAATAGTTTAGAACAGAGTACTAGAGTCACCCCAACTATGAGATGGTTAACGTGTAGGTGGTGATGAGAGGTTAACAGTGACACAAAATTTAAATACAGAGAAATTTGCACTGATATGGCAGTTCAGTCATTTGTTTCAGTGGAAGAATTACCTCGGGCATCTACGCTTTCGATGGATGGATGAAGATATAACAATTTCTGTCCAACCTGAAAAGGCATCCAACGATTTCGGCCCGACAACAGTTTCGGGCCGACTTGGATGAGGGTTCCCATTTGGTTGAAAGTGTATATCCTCACTGAACACTTACCATATGTGGGCATGGTTCTTTTATAATGAAATGTAACTGATATCTATAGGAAGAGCCGAAGCCTTACGTTTCTTGTATTTATATAAGCCAAACAGTTTGAAAGGAGAAATTTGAAGTGGAAGTTATGTTTTAGCTCATCTCGGACCCTTAATGGATTACGAACTTTTCTTATTAATCTTTTTTTTTTTTTTTTTTTTTTTTTTTTTTGCTGCTTTAGACGCACTCACTGTATTTTGGCCGACAGTAGGCACGGAGCGAAATCCCTACAGTTAACCCATTAGTTGGAAAACGTAGCTTCCCTTTTATTCTTGCTGCCACCAGACGACTTATCCAGCTTAGGAGAGACTTCTGCATGGAGGAGTTAAATATCTCCCTCATTAAGTCCTTCAGTACCCTTCCAAAGTTGAATAAAATAGTTTGGAGACAGCAGGAATATACCAAACTAATACTTCGGCGTAGTAAAAGGACATTAATATTATTATTATTATTATTATTATTATTATTATTATTATCATCATCATCATCATCATCATCATCATCATTATTGGAATGTGTATCCAGTCTCACTCTGCCACTGTGGTTAATATAAAGAGATACATTAAATACTGGCACACTTCCTGAGGACTGGGAAACTTCCACAATTACTACCACCTTCAAAAAGGGGGACAGAAATGACCACCCCGCCTTATCGAGCTGTCCGTCTCACTTCAATCCCTTGCAAGATCCTAGAAAAACTATTTAGGACGCTTACTGAGGACCGCCTAGAGAGGAAAAATGTTTAATGATTATCAAAATGGATTCATGTTCAAAAGGTCTTGTTTAACTCAGCTTTTAGAATACTTTGATGACTCAGCAAATGCCCTGGACGATAGTTACTGTGTAGATGTGATATATCTTGACTGCCGGAAGGTTTTTGATACAGTGCCCAACAAACGGTTTATACCCAAGTTTCAGGCAGCAGGGATTAAAGCCAAAGTACTAGACTGGATGAAAAGTACTCTGCAGAACCGAGGGTAGAGAGTCTGTGTGAGGGGTTCATACTCAGAACGGAGGGAGGTGCTAAGTGAAGTATCGCAGGGCAGCGTCCTTGGTCCTCTTCTGTTCCTGGTCTATGTTAATGACCTACTAGATGAGTCTCAGTCTTGTAGGAAATTATTAAATGATGATGCAAACTGTACAGTAGAACCAGAGATCCATTTGACAAGGAAACCCCTCAGTTGGACATATTCAAACTACAGCAGTGGAGTAAAAAATGGCTACTTACATGTAATGGAACCAAATGCAAGGTGATGCACATTGGCAAGGACAACCCAAATTATGAATACTTTGTTAATGACTTTCTCTTTCAGAAAACAGAACAGGAAAAAAGACACTGGAGTCCACGTTGACTCCAAACTCAAGTCATCCCATCTCTAAGGCAGCTGTAAAGCCAAACTCTTTAATGGGAAGGATTAAAAGAACTTTCACGTGTATGGATGCAAAACTGTTTTTGCCACAGTACAAACCCTGGTTCATCCCCACTTAGAGTATGTTGTCCATGCCTGATCCCCATACATCGGGAGGGACATTAACAATTTAGAGAGTGCAGCGACGGGCCACCGAGCTCGCAGTTCTGAGCTATGATGATAGACTCACTACTCTGAAACTAACAACACATGAAGGAAGAAGAAAGAGAGGAGACACGATAGAATCCTTCAGAATCTTATAGGGTTATAAGAATGTCGACGCTGCTTAGTTCATCCAGAGGGATGTGAATTCCACCAACAGAGGCAACACCTTAAAGCTGAAGAAAATAAGACAAAACAACTAAATTGAAAAAAAAAAAAATCTTTGACTCAAGAGAAACTATCAGGTGGTGCAGTCTACTAAAAAACGTAATTAACAATGCTAGTGTTAACGCTTTCAAGAATAATTATGACCATTACACTAAGACAGCCTAATTAATTGAGAAGTGGTGCTTACGTGAGCCATGCTCCCTGGCTTTTTGCCATCAGTAAAGGTAAAAAGGATGGATGGTGAGGTAGGCTTGCTGCTGGATTTGGGGAAAGAGGAGGACGGGAACTTCGGGAAGAGTACAAATGGTAAAGTTATTTGAGCAAGAGGTAGGTGCTAAGAGAGGAGAGTAGAAATGAGAAAGAATAAAATGATACATATAAAAAGTTGTGATTCTGAAGAGCAATGGAAGGTGAATGAGTGTAACCTAAATGGGACGGATTGGGAGGTAAAGTATGGAGGAAAAAAATATATTTCTAGAGCTTCCAATACAGATTATCTCGTGTTTTTCTATTACTGATTCCATCTTGATTTCCATTGTTTTCCAAGTAACTCATTAATTTCCCATGGTGAAGAAGTCAATACAAAATGTGATGGCCTGACCAGCTCAAAGAAGGAGAGACACCAAGGCAACGCTTTCTTACTTGTCAGTCTATCACCATCATGGCTCTTGATCCTGGTCCGGTCACCAAGACAACAAATAGATACAGAATAAAGTATGCAGACAAAAGAAGATACAGGAAGAAACTGACGTGAAGAAGTAACTGGAAAGGAGAAACTACGTATAATTAGAAGGAAGCAGCTACGGTAGTATGTAGCCTACTGATCAAGACGATGCTGGAGGATATTGCCCTTGTGAAACAGTGAATACACTACGGTATTAGCCCAAATTAAGGTATACCTTGCAAACAGCATTGCTAACATCATTGGTGAAATTCTAACTGATCTGAAGACGGGTTAAGTTTCCTGCCAAGCATTTTCAATTTTGATAACTTTTTTTTTTTAGTGTTCTTAGAATTCTGTTTTGTCTGTGGTTGAACAGCGTATAATCTTGAGAATTAAATATTTAAACCTGTCCATCGTTTGAAAAAAGTGTAAAGTGTGTGGTAAGTTTTCAGAATTACACCCAACAAACAGACACTAAAACTGAAACTTTATCACCCATCACGAGAAATCACTCCATCTTACCATCTCTCCACGGGGACTGTGGGTCTTGTGTCAGGCTGTCCTTGCTCCAGCCCTTAATTATGTCACTACCCAATCACCGCCCAATGACATATTTCAGTGCTATGGAATTTCCGGATGTTAAACTGGCCTCGTTTTCTTTTTTCTAGGTGCATATTAACTGATGCCATAACTGAAAACGATATTGGTCAGTGAAGAAACTCGTCAATATAATTATATACATACGTACATACATGCATATATAGCCTGTCTATCTATCTATCTATCTATCTATCTATCTATCTATCTATCTATCTATCTATCTATATATATATATATATATATATATATATATATATTCATACATACATGCATACGTACATACATACAGGCATTGGCAGAGGCATGCCGCCTCCCCCTCCCCCTGTCCGCCCTCCACCTCACGCACATACATTATAGTAAGTCTCCCATTCTCCATCCTCTCCACGTGGACAGACACCTCAAAGTATTTCTCTTGGCACATTCGATCAATCCACATCAACACCACAAGGTTCCTTTACTTCCTCATTTCTCTGTCTGTCCCTGCTCTAACTCCAAGTCTACAGCAACACCACAACGCTCTTTTACGTCCTCCTCATTTGTCTGTCTGTCTCTACACATAACTCCAAGTCCACAGTAATACCACAACGCTCCTTTAATTCCACATTTGTCACTGCCTTCCAAATCATGTTTTCTCTTCCTTTCTCTTCATCTTATCCTCTATTATTTGCTTAAATTCTTTCTAAGACATACATTTTCTTACTTTCTCTGAAGTTTACGTTGTCTTAACTTCGCGTTCTCTCTTAATCTTCCGTTTTCTCATCGCCTGGTTGCGTTGCCGGATAGGCGTTATTGTTTAACTTTGCAAAAAGAGGCATCCGAGAAGCAAGGCGAATTTTTTATGACGTCACATTTGACTTGTTCAGTGTAGACCGTGCTGTCGAGTGGGAAGATTGTAGACGGCTTCTTCGGGACTTTTTTTTTTTTTTTCTTCGTTGAGGAAAAATAATATATACAAAAACTCATAGTGTCTTAGTTTAGACTAGGTTAATATGAGTGTGAGCCAATATGTGACCCAGGAGGATAGCTGTAATATGAGTTAGACTGAACAGGAGCCGTGCAGTGGAGCAGTGCTGATTTCTTTTCTGGGACATTTACTCTTCATTAAAGGTAAAGCATATGTTTTAAATATTCACGATGTATTAACTTAGAACAGTCTGATATGCAAGTGAATAAATATGGATGGACTTAAGCCTGGGCGAGAGTTGTCATACTAGGCTAATGTGTGTTCTGAAACTTAAACTACCAGAGAAGCTTGTGGTTGGGTATGGTTGTTTGATGGTTCGTAGTGGTCATTCTAGGTGGCATTGGAGGCGTCGTAGCAATTCTTACTTAGCGACTTATTCTGAAAACAATCACGGTACCTATCGTAATCTGCCGAAGGCCAAAGATACAGCAGAGTCAAATATTCGACATTTAGACCACTTGGCTAGCGCGGGCCTTGTTCTGAGTGCGTCTTGTAGAATGTGATATTGTTGCTATTACTGCTATTATTACCATGATTACTATGCATTGCTCGTACTGTTACTAGCACCGTTATTATTATTGTTATTTTTACTGTTGTTCTATAATTGATTTTGCTGTGATAAAAAATCCTTGGTAAAGATGAGTTTTACTTTTAGCAGCAGTAGCTCCTTACCAAACCAGTTCTTCCTGATGGTCATTAATTTTTTTTCTGGTTATTTTTAGGATACTAAAGGAATGTTTCGCGTTAAATTTCTTTCCCTATCGTTATCGCTTGCTTTCAGAAGGCGAGGCGAAATTTGTTTGTGTGCGTGTGTGTGTGTGTGTGTGTGTGTGTGTGTGTGTGTGTGTGTGTGTGTGTGTGTGTGTGTGTGTGTGTGTGTGTGTGTGTGTGTGTGTGTGTGTGTGTGTGTGTGTGTGCGTGCGCGCGCGCGCGCGCGCGTGTGCGTGTGTGTGTGTTGCCAAAATATCTCGAAAAGTTGTAGACGAATCTTCACCAAACCTTCAGGAATTGACAAGTTTGTGGATGTGCAGAAATCTATTACTTTTGGTGAGGCTTTGATCAAAGACGACCGGATGCCAGCCGCCATATATATATTTTTAATACGGATTGGCTTTTTGCGAGATGAAGTTACTGAATTGCGCAGAGCAGGGCAATTCAACTGGCTGACCGCGGGCCTGGGTCGTTTTTGTTTGGCCCTTTGACCTACTCAGAAGAATGAAAATAAACAAATAAACAAGCATAAAACTTTTTTTTTTGCGTTTTTACTGTGTACAGTATTCTGCGAAAAATGTAAACGCAAGTAATATATGAATTTCTTGTTTTTTTTCTGTATGTTTACATAGGGGGAAAAAATGCAGGTAAAATAATGTATGGCCTTTTTGTTAATCTGAGTTTCATCAATCAGCCCTGCTTGAATAGCCCTGCCGTACAGTTTTGCGAATTTCCTTCAGATTTAGTTCGTAGATAATTTGCACCTTAGCCAACAACAAATTTTGGCGGGCGCTTATCATTCGGCCCCAGAATGCTTTTGTTTCATTTTTAACCATGCTCCTTCCGCTGTTATCATCTGTTTCTCTTGTGTAATGGCGGACACTTAACATACGCCCCGTTCGCCTTTTAATACCATTTCCTAAGCTTAAATTTTTACCTATTCTAACTTTACCTTACTTTACCAAAATTCGAATAAGTCCGCCATTACAAAGGCCGGTGAGGTATGAGGAACATGATAACAAGGGGAGGGGGGGAAGTCAACAGAAAACAATTATTTACCACCATGAAAACAGTCAGAAAAATACAGAGAACAAACTTGAGTAATAGGAAATGAATTGGTAAGGTCCTTCTGCTGCTTAAAGTAAAATGTACGATTACCCGATTCTCCTGTTGGTATTAGTGCTATTACTATTAATACTTATTACTGTTACAATTATTACTTTCCTTATTATTACTGTTATTAGTCATTACTACTATTGCTATTCCTATAATTGTTATTGCTGTTATTATTGCAATAATTATTACTGCTACTGTTATTATTCCGCTACTAATTTCATGTTCGTTTTCAGAAAAGTTTTGACCAGGGTAACTAAAGAAGTGAGGACAAGACGAGAAAACGGGACAGAAGACAAAGACAGGAGGAGATAGGACAGAAAATAGCTCCAATACCACCGCAGTCATTATCACCATCACCACCCGCCCATCACCATCACCACCCGCCCATCACCATCACCACTCGCCCATCATCATCACTCGCCCATCATCACCACCACTCGCCCATCATCACCACCACAACACACCCATCACTACTAATCATCACTACCACTCACCTGTCATCACCACCACACCACCCCCATCACTAATAATCACCACCACCACCAGACGCAATCACCACCACCACCGCCACTAATCGCCATCACCACCATCACCACTAAGCGCCATCACCACCACCGCGTTATTACCACCACCACCACCACCACCATTATTATTGGTATTATTATTATTATTATTTTTTTTGTGTGTGCCTTTCCCACTTCAGTGAAATAATGTTAGTGTTGTAATGATAAACTGTTAAAGTAGCAGAACGTTTACATTATCCAAAAATTTTGCTGGGATGGCTATATTGGAGGATATTTTGTTCCCATCAGCAGTCTGAAGTGGCTGTATTAATTTGATTTTATTGTTTCAGATTGATTTGGACCTAGAGCTGGGGATGACGAGAGAAGACTAGAGGATAAAAGAAAAGACAGGACCACAGAAGACAGACTAGAAGTTAGGAAGAACCACAATAACGACAAATACCACCACCCAAACCATTACAACCCCCCACCCCCACCACCACTCAGAAGTAAGGCTGTTCTGCTTAATTCTACATACAGGTATTTTGTACGGTGGGTGGACCTTGTTTTTGATTAATTTTGAAGGGATTTGCCGTTGTTGTATAATGCAATGACGTTTTATGCCCATAGGCATATAATCAACCTTTTCGCAAAGTACATTCGTTTTGTCTCGTTTGTTGAGGCTCCAATATGCTTGCAAGTGTCGGCTTTGATCACCTACTGGCGGCTCTTCACGCTCCTCGGTCTCTGGCAGCCTCCCTATTCAGTCCCTTTTCCCTGAAGTCACACTCTATGACCTCGTCCCAGGTCTTTTTCGGTCTGTCTCCCGACGTTCATACTTCTCAGTTTCCGCACCCAATTGTCATCCACCATCTTCTCCACATGCACAAGCCATTTCAGAGTGCTTTCCTCATCACAGCACCAATACACTCCAGGGTCCCATCCTTCCTCTCATTTTTTTTAAATTGTAAACCCCCCCCCCTCCAGGCCTTGGATTCAAGGATGCACTACACATCCATCTAATCATTACCATTCCTGTACGTTTGAGCCTATGAATATCCTCTTTCTTTACTGCCCGCGTCTCACTCCCTTGCAGCATTACGCTCCTAACACAAGCCGTAAACAAAGATCCCTTAGCACAGAGGGAGAACCCTCTCAGTGTCAGAAGAGGCAACAGCTCACCGAACTTCATCCAACCACTCCCTACCCTAGACACAAAGCTACATCTAACCCAACCTCCAGCGCGCAATATGTCTCCCAAACAACGAAAATCTTCACGCACTCAAGAGACTCACCAGTAAGATCAGTCCTTTCACGCCTGTCAGTCTCTATGCGCTCTCCCCGACACACCAGACACACGAAATTATCATCTCGCAGTGTACCTTTAACACCACTACACTTTTTATGCACCCACTTATCACATATACTCGTACTGCACAGGACATAGTTACTTATCACACCCTTGTGGCAAATCGCACGTGGCCATTCTCCCTCTGCTTTGGTAGCACCGCCACCAACCCTAGATATCATCACCTTTGTTTTATCTACATTTACTCTCAAACCCTTGTGTCCCATTCCGTCTCTCCACTTACTAAATTTTTCCTTCTCCCCGCTTTCATTCTCTGCAATCAACACCAAGTGATCAGCATACAGTATCTCCTAGTCCATTTCTGAAAGTAACGAGAGAGAGCTTTAAGCACCATGACAAACAATAAGCTGGAGACTGACCCCTTGATGCACGCCATCATTCACGGAAAACTCATCACCCAAATCTTCATTCACTCTCATCTGGATGCGAACATCCACATACATAGCCATAACCACTCTAACCAGCCATTCTTCAATCCCAAGCTTTTTCATTGCCCACTTCACCACCTCCCTAGGGACTCTGGCAAAGGTCTTCCTCAAATCAGCAAAAACAAAATACAGATCCCTTTTCTTTCCGATATACTCCTCCAGAAGCTGGTGGATAGTGAATATGACACTAGTTGTCCCTTTGCCTTGCATAAACCCAAATTGCATCTCATCATTTTTCACTCTTTCCCTTATCATACCTTCTAGGACTTTCCATTACCTTCATTATCTGGTCCAAAAGTTTTATGCCTCTATAATTTCCTCTTTCCAGGGCATCACCTTTCCCCTTGTACACATTTGAAATCACACTCTAGCAAGTCATCTGGGAATACACATATATAATTGTATTATTCTTAACCCCACTCCTGTATCTCCTGAGGCCTTCAGCGTTTCAGCAGTCAACCCAGACACACCTGCCGCTTTCTCTGGCTGTATCCTGTCTTTTGCCGTGCTCACAGTAGCAACATCAATCAAAGGCCAAGAGCCAAACACTTGGTCTGCTGACAAACCTTTCCTGTTCTCGTCACACTCCTTATTCAGCAACGTTTACTTTGCTCTCTCCAGGCGTCTTTGATATCTCACTGACTACTACTGCCTTCATCATTCTATACACACTGCTTACCTAGGATATCCCTGTTTTTCCTCATCCAGTTTACCACCTCAAATCCCATCATCTTTCGGCACTATTTAGGTTATCCAGTAAAAGTCACTAGGACTCAGATGTTGTCTGTATACCTCCTTTCTAGCCCTAAGCTTGGCACCCAAGTATTCCTCTGCTACCACTCCTTTTCCGTTTCCGGAAAAACCTTTTCTCCATAACTGCGGCGTCCACACGCTCATCCCACCATGTTCTCTTATGTCTTGGATTTTCATGTTCATAGATTTTCTTTAACGTACTGTCTAAACTATTTTCAAACACTCGCACATTCACATATACATATCAACAAATACATGCACACACACACGCAGACTCGCAAGTCATGTACGCAAACGCGCCTGCGCGCACGGACGCACACGCTAGCACACATGCACATGAACACATCCTCACATATACACATAACAGCATATGCATACATGCATGCATCAAAATGCAGACAGTCATACGCACTGACCTGCTTGCATACGTATTTTAATTTATACATACATTAACATACATGCAAACACAAATATACACGTGCACATAAACGTAGACACATACGCATATATGCACACATACAACAATACCTTCACATATAACTACACACACACGCATGCACATATACTTTCTTATATACATACTCATACATACATGCCCACATTCACATATACTTACATACATACATACGTACATTCATGCATAACTACTGTACTTTCGACTTCGTACATACATACGCACATGCATATGTGCACGAGTTAATACATATGTAAATGCATTGTCATACGTAAGTACAAATGTACGTATTTACATAAAAACATACGTGCCTAATACCCACATTGATGCATACACATTAATGCAGACTCATATCTGCATATACACATACATATACAGTATGAGCACATGCATACACATACATATATAAATATAGATTTTGTATGCACGTCAGTGCGTACTTACATGCATACACATATCCAAAGGCACACAGGCATGCAAAAACATACTGTACCTACATACAATCATACATTTATGGACATAACCATATACACATGAATACACGCATACTGTACACGTAAAGACACGGGCACACATACACAAACACGGCTTCATACGCACACATGCATACACACACACATTCATCTTGATGCCTTTCCGTTCATAAATATATTCACTTACATACACACTTATCTACCTGCTAATACCTTCACCCCCATGACCTATAATATATTCTTCGTATCAGCAGAGGATTTTAGTCCCATCAGGATAAACTTAAGGAAGAGGAGGGGTTGAATGTAACTTTTATTACCCAGAGGATTTCCCTGACCTGAGTAAAACCGTCCGTGGTAGTAAGAATAATAGATAATCTCTCTCTCTCTCTCTCTCTCTCTCTCTCTCTCTCTCTCTCTCTCTCTCTCTCTCTCTCTCTCTCTCTCTCTCTCTCATCTCTCCTCAGCTCTCTCATCTCTCCTCTATTCTCCTCTTTCCTCTCCTCTCCTCTCACCTCCTCTCACCTCCTCTCATCTCTCCTCTCCCCTCTCCCCTCTCCCCTCTCCCCTCCTCTCCTCTCTATTCTCTCCTCTCTCTTCTCTCCTCTCTCTTCTCTCCTCTCTCCTCTTCTCTCCTCTCTCCTCTTCTCTCCTCTCTCCTCTTCTCTCCTCTCTCCTCTTCTCTCTCCTCTTCTCTCTTCTCTCTTCTCTATTCTCTCATCTCTATTCTTTTCTCTTCTCTTCTCTCTCTTCTCTTCTCTCTTCTCTTCTCTTCTCTCTTCTTTCTCTTTTCTTCTCTCTTCTTTCTCTTTTCTTCTCCTCTCTCTTCTCTCCTCTCTCTTCTCTCCTCTCTCTTCTCTCCTCTCTGCTCTCTTCTCTTTCCTCTCTTCTCTCTCCTCTCCCTCTTCTCTCTTCTCTCCCTCTTCTCTCTCCTCTCCCTCTTCTCTCTTCTCTCTTCTCTCCCTCTTCTCTCTTCTCTCTCCTCTCCCTCTTCTCTCCTCTCTCTCCTCTCCCTCTTCTCTTCTTTCTCCTCTCCCTCTTCTCTCTCATCTCTCTTCTCTCATCTCTCTTCTCTCTCCTCTCATCCTTCTTCTCTCATCTCTCTTCTCTTCTCTCCTCTCTATCCTTTCCTCTCCTCTCTATCCTCTCCTCTCCTCTCTATCCTCTCCTCTCCTCTCCTATCCTCTCTGTCCTCTCCTCTCCTCTCCTCTCTATCCTCTCCTCTCTATCCTCTCCTCTCTATCCTCTCTGTCCTCTCCTCTCCTCTCTATCCTCTCCTCTCTATCCTCTCCTCTCTATCCTCTCCTCTCTCCTCTCTCTCCTTTCTCACCTTCCCCTCTCTCTCCTTTCTCTCCTTCCCCTCTCTATCCTCTCACGTCCTACTTTTTACCAGATTACCCACTCTACACTCTCCCCCCTCCCCTTCCAGCTTAACTGCTGCCACCACCTTCCCCTCCAGCTTAACTGCTGCCACCACCTCCCCCTCCAGCTTAACTGCTGCCACCACCTCCCCCTCCAGCTTAACTGCTGCCACCACCTTCCCCTCCAGCTTAACTGCTGCCACCACCTTCCCCTCCAGCTTAACTGCTGCCACCACCTCCCCCTCCAGCTTAACTTCTGCCAACACCTCCCCCTCCAACTTAACTGCAGCCACCACCTCCCCCTTTCAACCTCAACCTTCAAATCCTCTTCGGCTTCCATCTCCCACTTCACTATTCATTCCATTCCAGAAACATTTTTTTCCCCTAAATTGTGTAAAATAACCTCGAGTGAATAGGAATATACTAAATAGTTGTTGTAGCCCCCTAACACCTCCTCCTGAGCGATTTATTTTGCTTATTACACCATGCTATCCTATTAAGTGTTATTTACAGTAAGTGATTCCTATGTCGCCATACTCTGTGTAGGTAAAGGAAAAAAGGATATTAACTCGATATATCAAAAAAAAAAATTAATCGCTAAGGAAGAAGTGTCAGGGAGCCAGAAGAGAATACGTCACTATATCCAAACCCTCCAGTTCGAAAAATCTGAGCTGAATAAAATCGTCTGGAGTTGGCAAGAAAAAATATTAAGTCCTTAGTAAAATCTTAGTACTTTCTTAGATCAATCTTAGTGTTTTCTTAGTTAAATCTTAGTGCTTTCTTAGTTAAAACTTAGTGCTTTCTTAGTTAATCTTAGTGCTTTCTTAGTTAAATCTTAGTGCTTTCTTAGTTAAATCTTAGTGCTAAATCTTAGTGCTTTCTTAGTTAAATCTTAGTGCTTTCTTAGTTAAATCTTAGTGCTTTCTTAGTTAATCTTAGTGCTTCCTTAGTTAATCTTAGTGCTTTCTTAGTTAAATCTTTGTGCTTTCTTAGTTAAATCTTAGTGCTTTCTTAGTTAAATCTTAGTGCTTTCTTGGTTAGTGTTTTCTTAGTTAAATCTTAGTGCTTTCTTAGTTAAATCTTAGTGCTTTCTTAGTTAAATCTTTGTGCTTTCTTGGTAAAATCTTAGTGCTTTCTTGTTAAATCTTAGTGCTTTCTTGTTAAATCTTAGTGCTTTCTTGGTTAAATCTTAGTGCCTTCTTATTTTATTCTCAGTGATTTCTTATTAATTCTTAGTACTTTCATATTTTATTCTTAGTGTTTTCCCAATTTATTCTTTATCTCCGGATGATTTTCCTCAGCTTGGGGGAGACAATTCCAACTGGAGGGGTTAGATACAGGCTCATACTGTGGTCGGTTAAGGAAGCTCCCTAACACCACTTCTTTACCGAGTTATTTTTGGACGCGGCTGGCTAATATCGTTTTATATGTTATTTAAGCACACTATGGTTATGTTTGAAGGATTTGTATAACCCAGTACAGGACAGCAAGGAGTAACAAGCAAAATAAATTGCTTAGGAGAAGGTGTAAAGGGCTTCATTAATCCCTCACTACTGCCCTCTCAGCCTAAATAAAATCGCCTCAAGATAGCAAAGATAAAGATAAATTACGTCATTGGCTTCAAGGTCGGCATTCTCGTTGGTTAAGGACGCTCCCTAGCACCTCTTCCTTAGCGATTAAATTTTGGATAGATCTGGTTAATATTATTTTGTACGTTATTACTGCAGAGTATGGCGTTATTAGAAGGATTTGTATAACATGGAATAGGGTAATATGGTGTAATAAACGAAATAAATCGGTTAGGAAGAGGTATTAGGGAGCTTCCTTATCCGACGAGAAATCCGGCCAAGGTGGTGATTAAATGGTGTGGAAGTAGCAGGAATATAAGAACGTTATTAGTGAAGAGGCGAGGTGTGTGTGTGTGTGTGTGTGTGTGTGTGTGTGTGTGTGTGTGTGTGTGTGTGTGTGTGTGTGTGTGCGTGCGTGCGTGCGTGCGTGCGTGCGTGCGTGCGTGCGTGCGTGCGTGCGCTGGAGGAGGTTTGGGGTGCGGCAGTTGTGGTGTGGCTGTGATGTGGAGCTAGGTGGCACAGGAGTCGTTACACCTCTTCCTAAGTGATTTATTTTCTTTCACCTACTATTAATTCAAATTGTCACGTAAACTGTCGACAAGAGACAGAGAGAGCATGCAGACGGATATCAAGGAGTAATATGCTGAGTAAATCGCTATGGAAAAGGCATTACGAAGCCAACACTACTTTGAATTATAACCCCGTGAATTATGTGGTTGTGTACTATTTTGGTTGTGTGCTTGCGTGTGTGCGTATATATGTTATAGGTCTGCTCGTGTGTGGTGCTTATCGTTTACTTTCATTTATAAAGGTTCCATCATGCTTGCATACAGTACGTTGGCCTTGCTCATCTGATGGTGACTTTCCATGCTGCTCGATCTCTAGCAGCCTCCCTATTCAGTTCCTTATCCCTGAGGTTACAGACGGACCTCGTCCCAGGTCTGTTTTCTCTACCTTTCGTAACCCTACCCTCGACGGTCACACCTCTCACTTTCCGCAATCAGCTGTCATCTTCCATCCGCTCAACACGCCCAAACCATCTCAGTTTACCCCTTCTCATCCCAGACACTAACACGAGTCCATTCAAGTCCCATCCTTCCTCTCAGGCCTTCAGTCACAATCTTAACTCCCCAGGCCTTTCATTCAAGTATGCCCTACACATCCATTTAATCATTATAATTCTGTGGGTTTCAGTCTAAGAATATCCTCTTCCTTTACTGTCCAAGTCTCACTACCATAAAGCATCACACTTTTAACACATCTTGCATACAAACAGCCCTTATCACGGAAGGAGAGCCCTCTCTGTGTCAGAGACGCAACAGCTCCCAGAATTTCCTCCACCCATCCCTTACCTTAGTCACAGACCTAACTCCATCCCCACCTCCAACATGTTCCCCAAATAAACTCCTCCACACACTCGAGAGACTCTCCAGCACGATCAATCCATTCACACCTGTCAGTCTCTACATGCTTTCCCCAGCACACCTCACATACGAAATCGGTATTATTTCGTAGCCTGCCTTTAATATCACTATATCCCTTGTGCCCATTTATTACAAACACTGCACAGGATGTACTTGCTTCCCACATCCTTGTGACAAACTGATATTCCCTGTGCCTTAACAGAACAGCCACCAGCACCTAGATATCACCACTTTTATTTCATCTGCGTTTGCTCTCAAACCTTTGTACTCCTTACCATCTCTCCACTTCCTAAATCTTTACCCAGCCTCCCTTTCATTTTCTGCAGTAAACACCAAGTCATCAGCATACAACATGCACAAGGAGAGTTCTGAAATCACGCCAGAGCTTCATGCACAACGACAAACAATAAGGGGCTCAAGACCCTGATGCACGCCAACACTCATGGAAAACTTATCACTCAAATTTCTATTCGCTCTCATCTGGGTGCGAGCACCCACTTACAGTACATTGCAATAACCACTCTAACTAGCCACTCCTCGATCCCAAGCTTTCTCATCGCCCACTTCACCACGTCTCTAGGGACTCTGTCAAAGGGCTTCTCGAAATCAACAAAAACAAAGTACAGATCCCTTTTCTTTTCTATATGTTTTTCATGAAGTTGTCGGACAATGAATATGGCAACAGTGGTCCCTTTGCCTGGAATAAACCCAAACTGCATCTCATCAGCATTCACTCTTTCCCTAATCATACCTTCTAGAACTCTCTCCTTCTTTATCTTCCCCAAAAGTTTTATGCCTCTATGATTTCCTCTTACCAGGGCATCACCCCTCCTCCTGTACATACCCACAATCAACTCAACTGTTTGAAACGACTGATAGCAAACCCTTCTCTGTGTCTTCCTACTTTCTCTATACTCATTTCAAAGCCAAAGGTGGATGTTGTTAAAATGTATGCAGCAACATATCTTGCTCTCGTGTTCCTGAACTTGAATTTTCTGAATACTCTACTCTCTGCCTACGGCTTTCCTGTGATTCTCTGTCTAAATATATCTGTGTTGTGTACTTATCCCCTAATTCTACTGACTATGAAAAATTCTTCGACAATCATACTTCTAAGATGGGACACATCCAATCAATTTCGTCTTTCTCTGAAATCTCCATTCTAGGAAATTTCAGTTTTCTCCACCACCTTTGACTCTCTCTTTTCACAGCCACCTGGTGAACAAGCCTACATCTTTTCTATCCTTAATGACCTAGAGCAGCTTGTACAGCACCCTATGCGTATCACTGACCTCCTTGGAGAGAGTTCCAACATACTTGACCTCTTCCTTGCAACTAATCCTTCTGCTTATGCTGTTAATCTTTCCTCTCCATTTGGCTCCCCCGATCACAGCCTTATTACCTTAACCTGTCCTATCGCTTCAGTAAGGCCTATGAACCCTCCCAAAAAGCGTCAGTTGTGGCACTTTGGAGTTGCTGATTGGGAGGCCCTCAGGCAGTACTTCTTTGATTTTCCCTTGAATGATTATTCCTTCCATGGCCGAGAGCCATCTGAGTGTGCCTTGCACATCACGGAGGTTATTCTCTCTGGCATAGAAGCATACGTTCCTTTCTCACATCCTATGACTAATGCAAAAAAAAATAATGATGTAATCACGCTTGTTATAATGTCCACAACAAGGAGGCCTACAAAAGGTACCAGAGCCAACTCACTCCTGAATCTCATCTCTTTTATGTTTCTGCCCTGAATCGTGCTAAGTCTGTTCTTTGCTCTGATAAATATAATTTCATTCGTACTAAATGCTCTGAACTCTCCAACTCTATATTCTTCCCGCTTCTTCTGGCACCATGCCATAAACCTTTACCCCGTCATCCTTCCCTCCTCTCTTCCACTCTGATGGCTCTTTAGCTATTTCTTCTCTTGATAAAGCAGAATTCTTCGCTCAGACTTTCACCTCCAATTCCACTTTAGATGATTCCGATGCTGTTCCTCCATCACTTCCCCACTTTGATTTGCTCATGGCTAACATTAAAATTTCTTCATTTGACGTATTTTCTGCCATCACTGGCTTCAGTACTAACAGGGCATATAGGCCTGATGGGGGACACAAGAACTGTGCTTCTGTGCTCACACCCTGCCTAGGTACACTCTTTAGCCTTTGTCAACTTGTACCTTTCCTTCTTGCTGGAAGTTTGCTTTTATTCAGCCTGTGCCAAAGAAGGGTGACCATTCCCATCCCTCTAACTATCGCCCTATTGCTTTAACATCCTGTGTTTCAAAAGTTTTCGAGTCCATTCTTAACAAAATAATATTTAAGCATTTTTCATATCACAAGCTTCTTTCTGATCGTCAGCATGGGTTCCGCCAGGGACGCTTCGCTGGCGATCTTCTCACCTACCTTTCAAACTCATGGTCATCCTCCTTTCGGGACTTCGCCGAAAGCTTTGCCATTGCACTTGATATCTTAAAGGCTTTCAGTCGAGTCTGGCATAAATCTTTGATTTCCAAACTGCCCTCTTACGGTTTCTATCCTTATATTTGTGTCTTCATCTCTAACTTCCTTTATGGTCATTCTATAGTTGCTGTTGAAGACGACCACCGTTCTTCTCCTAGAGCTATTTATAGTTGTGTTTCTATGAGTTCTGTCCGATCACCATCTCTCTTCCTCTTATTCATCAATGACCTTCTAAGCCGTACATCTAACCCTATCCACTCACACGCTAATGACTCTATCCTCCACCTTTCCACTGACATCCTGCAGCATCCATCTTAGCAGTTACATCAACAAACAAGGGATGAGGCTATGGCACATCTAATATCTGACGCGGCTCGTATGTCTGATCGGGGTAAAAGTAATCATGTTGTTTTTGGCGCATCAAAAACTTGTAAGCTGTACATCTAACCCTATCCACTCACACGCTGATGACAATATCCTCCACTTTTCCACTGGCATCCTGCAGCATCCATCTTAGCAGTTACGTCAACAAACAAGGGATGAGGCTATGGCACACCTAATGTCTGACTCGGCTCTTATGTCTGATCGTGGTAAAAGTAATCATGTTGTTTTTAGTGCATCAAAAACTCAGTTCATATATTATCTATCAACCCAACAAAATCTTCCGCAGAAATACTCTCTAATTTTTAACAATATCCAGTTCAATTCAACATCATCTTTAAACATAGTTGAGGTTTCATTCTCTCGGGATCTATCTTGGAAAGAACATACTGCCTCTCTTGTAAAGTCTGCCTCCTAGAGATTAGGTGAGCTAAGCCGACTCCGTGCCTTCTTTACCCCTGCACAGTTGTTGACTTAGTACGCAGGTGTTATTTGCCCCTGTGTAGAGTACAACTCGCACGTGTGGGGATGCTCCCCAATTACATCTCTTCTCAACAAGGTGGAATCAAAGGCTTCTCATCTCATTAACTCTCCTCCTCTTACTGGCTCCCTCCAACCTCTGTCTCTTCGCCACACTGTTGCATCTTTATCTCTTTTCTATCGCTACTTCAATGGTCGCTGCTCCTCTGAACTATCTGCATGCATCCCTCCACCACTACGGCTGTTGAGTAGCACCCATATAGCAATAAACTATCATCCCTTTTCTGCCCAACTCTCTGAGATAAGAGTTAACTGTTACTACCAGTCCTTCATGTATGCAACAGGTCAGTTCTGGAACGCTCCCTCTCTGTCTGCATTTCCTATTGCCTATGATCACTCTTTCAAACGCAGTGTGTCCAGGCACCTCGAAATGAATGAATCTTGAATTTGGCTCTCTTATCTCGTTTTTGTTTTTTCTTTGAACAATTTGTGGGCCCCTGGCCTTTGGTTTCTTCTTCCTTGAAAAAAAAAAAAACAGCTAAACATCTGGGACACCACACTCATATATAATAGAATTCATCAGATCAGTAACTATACCCACACCTATATCTCCCGAGACCTTCACCATCTCAGCAGTCAACCCATTCACACCTGCCTCCTTTCCCACCTGCATCCTCCCTATTTCCCTGCTCAAAGTAGCAGCGTCAATCAAAGGTCAAGAGCGAAACACTGGATCCGCTGACTACAAACCATCCCTGTTCCAGTTAAACTTTTCATTCAGCAACCAGTTACAATGCTCTCTCTCAAGGCGTCCTTATTATCCTTACTGTTCGCCACTACCTTTCCCCCATAATCATTTACACACTGCTCGCCTGTGATATCCCTGTTTTCTCTCTTCATCTGATTTGCTTCTTCAGTCCTTCATCAAGCTTCACACAACGCTCACCCATGATGTTCCTGTTTTCCCTCTTCATCTGTTTGCCGCCTTAAAAATCATATTCTTCCTTTCAAGGCTATTCAGGGTATTCAGTAAATGTCCCTGAGACAGATTTTGCCCCATATACCTCGCTTCTAGTCTTACGCTTGGCAGCCAAGTATTCCTATTTGTTACCACCCTTTTCCATTCCCGGAAAAGTCTTCTTCTCTCCTTAACCGCAGCTTCTACGCCCTCATTCCACCACCATGTTGCCTTATGTCTTTGAGATCTCTTTGTCCATCCACACACTGAATCAGTAACTCTCAGAAAATTGTTCTTGAGAGCTCTGTACTGTTCATTAACATTTCTGTCAACAGCTCTCTCTTCAGCCACCACTCATCTTATCTCGCCATAGAAGGTATCCCATACTGCTTGTTTTTTCAACTACCACTTTTCCTCCTAGCTGCATAGGTCCTCATCAGCACCCAGTCCTTAAGCTCCAGGTCAAATCAGTAATCTTTGTTGTTGCACACACTCTTCGCTCCCAGTAAGTTTAACGTCTCCCACCAAACTCCTATCAGCCCTGACCTACATTTCCTGACAAAGAAATAGTCAATCTGGCTACTGTTTCCCCCAGACTCATGTGTAATCAACCTAGCTACTCAATCTTTTCGTAAATGCGTGTTGCACATATTCATGTCCATTGCCCCCCCAAATTCAAGTGTCCTTTCCCCTTCCACATTCCTTACACTGTGTACTATGCACATCTCATTAATACTGTCTAAAGCTCCCAGTTTAGCCACCAATCTACTCATCTCGCTGTAGAAGGATCCCTTACTGCTTAGTTTTTAACATTTCTTATTTTCTTCCTGGGTGCGGAGGTCTTGTCCTTCACCATCCCCTCCTTCAGCACCATGCCACGTATCTGTAATTTGTGTTGTTGCACACGCTCTACACTCTTTATAACTTTTACATCCTTAACTAACCTATCAATCCTCCTGACCAGGAAAGAATCAATCTGGCTACTGTTACTCCCAGACTCAAATGAAGTCAGCCTACTCCGTCTCTTCCTGAAAAGCATGTTGCACTCAGTCATGTTCATTACCTCTCCAGACTACAGAATCCTTTTCCCTTCTGCATTTCTTGTATCATATGGGCATTCCCTGTGCAGTGCCCTGTACCCTCTGGCACAGACCAGAGCCCGATCCTATCCTGACCCCAAAACTGCACCGACACAACCCGCATCACGTCTCCCAGTGTCCACCGACAGACTGCGGGGGCAAAGTTTTCTGGTCACATTCCTTTGCAGGCGCCAACCTCTGTGACATAGTAGGATTCAGTGTGTGGTGTGTCAAGTGCCAGTACTGCAGTACATAAGACAGAGAAAAGAGTTCTCTTAATTGCTATATTCCTCCACAGAAACCGATGGCAACAGCAGAGTATCAACCCCGCAATCTTAGAAGAACGGCAGCCAAAGACAAGAAGGCAACCCCAGAAGACAAGACAACCCTAGACAGCGGGATGGTAACATATGACAACAAAACGACTGCCGACAACGAGATGGTACCGTAGGATGACAAGACTGTAACGGCATTAGACGAGATGACATTCTAGGATGACAAATGGCAACCTTGGACGGAGAGATGGCAACAATAGACGACACCTCAAGAATGCAAGATGGCAACCCTGGAGTGCATGACTGGCAACCCAAAGAAACCATCAGTATCTGTGTCAAAGATGGAGTACAAAGCTTCCTAGCACATGTCCCTTATCGGTTATTTTCCTTTAAACCCAAGCTTTCTCTCACATGCTGTTCATAGTTTTAATATTGATAGTTTGCATCAGCAACAAGATTAATGTGAAATGTTTAGACTAAATCTCTAAGGAAGAGTTGTTATGGAGCGTCCAAAGTCACACAGAATACTAGCCTGTTGTGTGTATTTGTAGGTAATGTAGTAGATATGATAGAAGCAGTTATGGAAGCACTTGTATACCGTTACACAAAGTTCCAGTATTTATTTTCTGCTTATTTACGTAATATGGTACATGATAACCCTTCATGTCTTCATAACTAGCAATAAAATGGTGAGGCACCATTAATGTTCCAGTATTTTCCCAGGCGATAGATACTGATGCTAGGGAGAGAGAAGAGACAGACTCAGAGCTGTCTGAGTGACTTTAATGTACCCGTGTTTCCACAGGAGATAGACTGATGCTAGGGGGAGATGAGAGAGAGAATCGGACCCAGCTGAGAGAGACGAGATAGATGGCAGCACCAGACAGGACAGGTTGCAGGTTTTATTTTTCTTGGTATTTTTCCTTTACGGTGTGCGTTGTGTGTGTGTGGTTCTAGAGTGAGCAGGGTAGAAAGAAGTAGGAGAGCAAGCCAGCTGTAGATGGAGGTAGGATATTACACAGCAGGGTAGAGAGGAGTAGGAGAATGAACGAACTGTAGATGAAGATAAGTTATTACACAAAGAGGTAGAGGGAAATAGGAAAGCAAGCCAGCTGGAGATTGAGACAGATTATTGCACTAAATTCACTGATATACTTTGACGTATCTGTAGCCAGACATCATAAGACCGTAAGGGGTGGCCGTTTGAACTTGAGTTAGTTGCTTTACGGGGAGAGGCATTAACCCTCTGCCAACCCACTTGTTGACACGTAGGGAGCACTTATGAGTTGGTTAAATGGTTACCACCCAACGTTGTAAATAGTTTCCTGGCTTACAGGAAACTGTTAAGCTTATGACTCAATGTAGTCACCTGAAAAGGAGAGAAGAGTAATGAAAACGGACACAAAGTTGGGAGAAATAGGAGAAGAGGGCAGACACAGAAAAAGAAAAGTGACGGAAGAAGTAAACAGCACTACATCAAATGAGTGGAAGATGGGTTCCACCTACCAACAATATTTTGATTACGAGCGAGGGTGAAGCCCTCGTCACTCTCTCTCAAGTAGTGGCATTTTCTCACATGAGCGGCCCGGCCCGACCCACCCCGATCGTAATGCATTTGAGAAGCTTATATCTCGGCATCCACACGGCCGATCACCGCTTGGTTTGCACCATATGATAGCCCAGTTCTTTAATATTTGTTTTTGACAGGTTTCATTACACCCTGGTGATCCACATGACACGCACCAAGTGCAGCATGTCGAAAATCTTCAAAAGAGGGCCACAGGCCAGACAGTTTGTCGTAAAGGAATGAAACTTGGTAGGTAGGTAGCCATCAACATACTCTAGGCATCCTCGGGGTCACATTTCAGTGCTTTCGGATTTAAATGGCCTCCCTCGTACCTCACCGACAAAGGCATTTTACTGGTAATAGCTGAACATACGAGAAACTTTTTTGTGATATACTGCCAGAGTAGCTTAACATACTGCCGTCATAGCTACTACTGTACTTTGTAGATATGCATTGCAAATGTGAACACTTGTGAGAAAATGTAATAAAAAGACAAGTCGTATATCAAATTTATTCCACCTTTCATGGCATAGTAAAAATGTGTAAAAGTCTACGGATATAAAACCCACATTTTAACTTCTGAATTGTCAGAGCCAGTCGATTATGGTATAAACTCCATGTGTGTAAAACCCTTATTTCCACTTTGAATACTGAATTCATTGATAAGGATACCAAAACTATGACTTTAATCACTTAGGCTTTATGAGTGGATACCTACCGCAAATCAGTAATGGTTATAGTAGTTTGTAATAACAGCCTTGAGTCCCAGGTTCCAATTACCGCTATGTTCAGTGACTAGCCCTAATACTCATCTTGGTTGGACTTCATAATCGTCCACAATGCTAGTTTCACATGGTGCCTGCAGTGTTGCTTGCTACTGCCAGGCTATTTCATACAGCTTAGGGGAGATACCTGGTGATGCTCAGGTACACTAGGCCTATAGATCACCTTTGATGATCTAGTTACTTATATCTCAATTCTTTTTATTTTGGTTACTTTTATCTCATTCTTACATCTTAGTTACTTTCATCGTTTAGTTGCTCAGGTTTATGCTTTATATAACAATACCACTTCATACCAGCTCTATTTACACCATGCTTTATATCAACATCGTCTAGTTATCCACACTCATTAACAGTTTCATACATATTTTTATCAAAACTGTCCAGTTACCAGAGCATGCAGAAAGTCCTCATAACTCAGGTTTGTACTGGAATAAAAATACTATTAAAAATTCCATTGCTACCTATGGAACAAATTTGCCAGCTTCTTCCTGGGTTGGTACTTTTTGTGTCAAGTTTGAGAATACATCCAAGGCATAGTAGGAGGGCTGCCTTTGTTAGGAAGAGGGCTGCCTGGGTTAGGAAGAGGACTGCCTGGATTAGAAAGAGGGCTGTCAAGAAGAGGGCTGCATGGATTAGAAAGAGGATTGTTAGGAAGAGGGCTGCCTGCGTTAGAAAGAGGGCTGTTAGGAAGAGGGCTGGCTGTGTTATCAAAGTCACTACAGGTAGTTTACAATGGTACCCTTTTGTTCAAACCATTTTCAGTGTAGTTAATGGTCATTCCTTTTACTTATGCCATTATTTCAAAGGAGGTCCAGCTACCGATTCTTTTGCACTGTTTTCAAAGCCATTCTAAGTTCCGGCCACATTTCACAATTATCCTTGACAAAATTCATCAGGGTTTTCCAATCAGGTAGACACTATCCTCTTATCAAAGCTTATCACAAGCTCTGTATGTGGCCCAGTGACTAATTAATATGAAGATTGGATTGATTTAGTTAGGGAGTGGTAGTGGGACTCAGTTTTCCATGGACAAGGAAAGGGGGGAAAAACACAAAGTTCCAGTATTTATTTTCTGCTCATTTATGTAAACTGGTACATGATAACCCTTCATGTCTTCATAAATAGCAACAAATTAGTCTTAAATATTCTAAGTGGTTCTGCAGATACCGTAATAACTCTCCTTTAGAGACTTAATATGTGCAATACAATATAGTATCCCCTTGTTTCTTACCGATACCAAATAACTAAAATACACTACCAGTTCCACGCGCAACCCTTACAGGTGCGCGGTGGCGCGGTGAGTAGAGCGGCAGCATGCCAATCTACAGGACCCGGGTTCAATCCCCGGGCAATTTAGAGGGGTATTTGAAAAAAACATGGCAGTGTCCGTAGTGGGTTGCCATTGAACCCGGGTTCGACTCCCGGTTGAAATAGAGGTGAATTTGTGGCAGTTTGGCAGTCACGTAGTGTCTGCCTGAGGTGGTGGTGTTTGAGGGCAGACAGTGGCCTGCCTTGGGGGAGGGAATGTAAAAGTGGATACACTCGCACACATTTACACTACACATATATACATACACAAGACACACATACATGCACTTACACAAAACAGTCACACACACACGCACTTATACAAGATAGCCTCACACACACACATGCACTTACACAATACAGGCAGGCACAGACACACACACGAAGTCAGGCACACACACAAAATATATGCATTAAGAGTAGGTGGTGGAATAGAAGGGGGTTTTAGTTTAAAGTCCCAAAAATCCAATTGGATTTTTGGGACTTTAAACTAAAACCCCCTTCCATTCCACCATCTATTCTAATGCATATCTTTTATATGTCCTGTCTTGTGTGGGTGTGTGTGCATGTGACTGTGTAAGTGCATGTGTGTGAGTGTGACTGTCTTGTGTAAGTGCAGGTCTATGTTGTGTAACTGCATGTGTGTGAATGTGGGTGTGCATGTGACTGTGTAAGTGCATGTGTGTGAATGTGGGTGTGCATGTGACTGTGTAAGTGCATGTGTGTGAGTGTGACTGTCTTGTGTAAGTGCAGGTCTATGTTGTGTAACTGCATGTGTGTGAAAGTTTTGTGTAACATGTGAGTGTCTTATGTAAGTGCATATGTTTGGTACAAGTGTGTGTGACTCTACTTTTACATTCCCCCCTCCCCGAGGCATGCCACCAAGTGACTGGCCTCAAACACCACCACCTCAGGCAGACAGTACGTGACTGCCAAACTGCCACAAACTCACCTCTATTTCAGCCGGGAGTCGAACCCGGGTCCAATGGCAGGCCAATACAGACACTGCCATACTTTTTAAATATCCCTCTAATTGCCCGAGGATTGAACCCGGGTCCTGTAGATTGGCATGCTGCCGCTCTACTCACTGTGCCACGGCGGACATACTGACGTAGTGCCTGAAACTTGTAGTGTATTTCAGTTATTTGGTATCAGTAAGAAACGAATAAATGCTAAAGTGTATAGTGTAAAGTAAGTTGCTAAGGACAAGATGTTAGGATCCAGAACCACTTAGAGTATTTAAAAGTGAAGAATATCCTATATATACTTATGTATAGGGAGCAAATAAAAGTTGCAACAGTATATTTATTTTTCCTTATTTAAAACTAATTTACAATACTTTTTTTAATTCCCCTGTGTTACTTTTATATACCGTGTCTCCTCAGACTCCTATGACTCATTCAGCTGGACTAAATGGCCTGACATCAGCTGTAAGGAATATGCTAGAGTTGTGCTGGTCATGCAGAGGTTAATGCTAAATGTATTAACTCTCTTAGGGTCCTATGACTCACTCAGCTAAATAGAATCGTCTGATTCAACTGGAATGTCACTAGAAATGTCCCGAGCATCAGGGGGTTAATAAATGCCTAAGCTAACCCTCTAATGTTCGGGTGTACTCTATGTCCAACTGACGGGGTGACTATGTTATTCGGCTAAGAGTGAGTCATAGGAGCCTGAGAGAGATTTTACGATACTTTATTCACTTTAACTTGGCGGGAAAAGCATTTGCCATCCCTGCATCTTAATTTCTGATCTGTGGCAATACACTAACACCAGAATACGATGCTGGTTAAGAAGAAATGATAAGGAAAGGATGCCGGGCCGTAATATTGTCTGATTCTGCCACTGAGCTACGAGGAATAAGCGACAAAAAGTGGAAAAATTCTGCCCAGTTAGTCTATAGCTACGACTCAGCATTCAAGGTGCAGAGATGGCAATTCTAGGCCAAGTTAGAGGAAAAAGAGCAGTGTCGTCCGATTGATCAAATCCTTTCGCAGCAGTGCAGAGGTGGCGCCATCTTGTGTGGGGAATGCGAGAATTCCAGGCCCATTCAGCACGAGGACGCATTTCTGTAATTTTTCAAACTGGAGGGGTTAAATATAAATTTCACCGAGCCCTTCCATAAGACAAAGCTGCCTACAGCTATATAAAACCGTCTGGAGGTAGTGATAATAAATTATAAAACGCCCACATGATATAAAAACATCCGTCCACCTCAGGGACTCGATACTTCGCTCCTACAACACAGGGTAGTCAATCTGCTTATGTCATTTTTTACTCTTACTAATTGCAAGGCTTCAGACGATTTCAAAAAGTTTAAAAGGACCCTCTCTGGATGATGGAATAAAAACAGTCTTATTAACCCACAGAAATAGAAGAAAATATGTACTGTGCTGAAGCAAACATCACACCCCGCCCAACCCCACTCCTACCCCTGACACCCCACCCAACCCCACTCCAACCCCCTGCACCCCACCTAACCCCACTCCATCTCCCTGCACCCCAACCAACCCCAATCCTACCCCCTACACCCCACACAACCCCACTCGAACCCCCTGCACCCCACCCAACCCCCACTCTAACCCCTTGCATCCCATCCAACCCCACTCCTGCCTCACTACACCCCACCCAACCCCGATCTTCCCCCACTGCACCCCACCCAACCCCAATCCTTCCCCACTACACCGCACTCAACCCCGATCCTACCACACTGCACCCAGCGCAACCCCACTCCTACCCACTGCACCCCACACAACCTGACTCCAGCCCCCTGCACCCCACCCAACCCCACTCCTACCCCCTGCACCTCACCCAACCCCACTCCTACCCCAACACGTCACCTAACCCCACTCCAACCCCTTGTACCCCACCCAACCCCACTCCTACCCCCTACACCCCACACAACCCCACTCGAACCCCCTGCACCCCACCTAACCCCACTCCAACCCTCTGCGCCCCACCCAACCCCACTCGAACCCCCTGCACCCCACCTAACCCCACTCCAACCCTCTGCGCCCCACCCAACCCCACTCGAACCCCCTGCACCCCACCTAACCCCACTCCAACCCTCTGCGCCCCACCCAACACCACTCCTAGCCCCTGCACCCCACCCAACCACATTCCTACCCATTACACCCCACCGAACCCCACTCCAACCCCCTGCACCCCACCCAACGCCAATCCTACCCCACTGCATCCCACCCAACCCCAATCCTACCCCACTGCATCCCACCCAACCTCAATCCTACCCCACTGCATCCCACCCAACCCCGATCCTACCCCACTGCACTCCACCCAACCCCGATCCTACCCCACTGCACCCCACCCAACCCCGATCCGATCTCACTGCACCCCACCCAACCCAATCCTATCCCACTACACCCCACGCAATCTCGATCCTATCCCATTGCACCCCACCCAACCACGATCCTACCTCACTCCCCAATCCAACCCCACTGCACCCCACCCAACCCCAATCCTATCCCACTGCACCCCACCCAACCCAATCCTATCCCACTACACCCCACGCAATCTCGATCCTATCCCACTGCACCCCAACCAGTCCCGATCCTACCCCACTGCATCCCACCCAACCCCGATCCAACCCCATTGCACCTCACCCAACCCCGATCCAATCCCACTCCACCCCACACAATCCCGATCCTACCCCATTACATCCACCTAACCCAACTACATCCCACCTAACCCCAGTCCTACACCATTACACCCCAACTAACCCCACCCAACCCCGATCCTACCCAATTGCACTCCACCAAACCCCAATCCTACCCCATTACACTCCACCTAACCCAGATCATATCCCACTGCACCCCACCGAATCCCACACAACTTCGATCCTACCACATTGCACCCCACTCAACCCCGCTCCTACCCAATTGCACCCCACCGAACCCCACCCTACCTCAATCCTACCCCATTGCACCCCACCCAACCTCGATCCTACCGCACTGCACTCCACCCAACCCCGATCCTATCCCACTGCACGCCACCCAACCCCAATCCTACCCCACAGCACCCCACCCAGCCCCAATCTTATACCACTACATCCCACTCAACCTCAATCCTACCCCACTGCAACCCACCCAACCCCAATCCTATACCACTGCACCCCATCCAACCGCCATCCTATTCCACTGCACTTCACCCAACCCCGAACCAACCCCGATGCACACCACCCAACCCCGATCCTATCCCACTGCACACCATCCAACCCCAATCCTGCCTCACTGCACCCCACCCAACCCCAATCCAACCCCACTGTACCCCACCCAACCCCAATCCAACCCCACTGCACCCTACCCAACCCCGATCCAACCCCATTGCACCTCACCCAACCCCTATCCTATCCCACTCAACCCCACACAATCCCGATCCTACCCCATTACATCCACCTAACCCAACTACATTCCACCTAATCCCAATCCTACATCATTACACCCCAACTAACCCCACCCAACCCCGATCCTACCCAATTGCACTCCACCAAACCCCGACCCTACCCCATTACACTCCACCTAACCTCGATCATACCCCACGGCACCCCACCGAATCCCACACAACTTCAATCCTACCACATTGCACCCCACTCAACCCCGCTCCTACCCAATTGCACCCCACCGAACCCCACCCTACCACGATCCTACCCCACTGCACCCAACCCAACCCCAATCCTACTCCATTGCTCCCCACCCAACCTCGATCCTACCGCACTACACTCCACCCAACCCCGATCCTATCCCACTGCACCCCACCCAGCCCCAATCCTACCCCACTGCAACCCACCCAACCCCAATCCTATATCACTGCACCCCAATCAACCCCGATCTTTTCCCACTGCACCCCACCCAACCCCACCCAACCCCGATCCAACCCCATTGCACCCCACCCAACCCCGATCCTATCCCACTGCACCCCACCCTACCCCACTGCACCCCACCCAACCGCGATTCTACCCCACTGCACCCCACCCAACCCCACCCAACCCCGATCCTACTCCACTGCACCTCACCCAACCCCGATCCTACCCCACTGCACCCCACCCAACCCCACCCAACCCAGATCCTACCTTACTGCACCCCATCCAACCCCACCCAACCCCGATCCTACCCCACTGCACCCCACCCAACCCCTTCCAATTCGAAAAGGCTACTGATTTTTTTTTTAAATAGAACGAAGAAAATAGTAAAAAAGTGGTAAAAAGACTGAATATGGGTAGGGTAGGGTAGGGTAGGGTAGGGTAGGGAAGTGTAGGGTAGGGTAGAGTAGAGGAGGAGAGGAGAGGAGAGAAGAGTAGGGTAGGGTAGGGTAGGGTAGGGTAGGGCAAAGAATAGTATGTAGGGTAGGGTGGGGTAGGGGGGATAGGGTAGGGTAGGGTAGGGCAGTATAGGGTAGAGAAGAGAATAGGGTAGGGCAGGGTACGGTAAGGTAGGGTAGAGAAGACAAGAGAAGAGTAAGGTAGGGTAGGGTAGGGTAGGGTAGGGTAGAGCAGGGCAGGGTAAGGTAGAGAAGAGAAAAGTAAGGTAGGGTAGGGTAGGGTAGGGTAGGGCAGGGCAGGGAAGGGTAGAGAAGAGAAGAGTAAGGTAGAGTAGGATAGGGTAGAGAAGAGAAGAGTGAGGTAGGGTAGGATAGGGTAGAGAAGAGAAGAGTAAGGTAGGGTAGGATAGAGTAGGGTAGGGTAGGGTAGGGTAGGGTACAGCACGGTAAGGTAGGGCACAGTAGTGAAAGCAGAGTAGGATGGGGTAGGGCAGGGTAGGGTAGAGTAGAAAAGAGAAGGGTAGGGTAGAGTAGGGTGGGGTAGGGTAGGATAGAGAAGAGAAGGGTAGGGTAGGGTAGGGTAGGGTAGGGTAGGGTAGGGTAGGGTAGAGGAGGGTAGGGTAGGGGAGGGGAGGGGAGGGGAGGGTAGAGTAAGGTAGGGTAAGGTAGGGTAGGGTAGGGTGAGGTGGGATGGGGTTGGGTAGGGTAGGGTAGGGTAGGGTGGGGTGGGGTAGGATTGGGTAGGGTAGGATAGGGGGGGTAGGGTTGGGTAGGGTAGGGTAAGGTAGGGCAGGGAAAGGTAGGGTAGGGTGGGAGAGAGAAGAGTAAGGTTGGGTAGGGTAAGGTAGGGTAGAGAAGAATAGGGTTGGGTAGGGTAGGATAGGGTAAGGAAAGTTAGGTCCTGGCGTTAATCTTTCTTTACAACTCGAAAATCAAGATTGCGGGACGGCAATCTTAGGCCAAGTAAAGCTGAAAGGGTATTTAAACAATGATACACAAACATTAAATCAATACAGACATGAAAAAAGAAACAAACTTATAAATGAAAATAATGACATCTATCCAGCCTCCTTAATTCTATCGGGGAAAAAAAAATCTTTAATATATCTCTCGAAACAATATCTTAAACCCGGATGATTCAATAATGTTATCCCTTGCATGGACTATGGAGTGCCTGTAAAAGCAGTATTGGGTAGGTTTTAAGCATGAGGTAAGGTAGAGTAGGCAGGTAGAATAGGTAGGAAGGTAGGGTAGGGTAGGGAAAGGAAGGATAGGGTAGGTGGTTAAGGGAGGGTAGGGTAGCTGGTTACGGAAGTGTAGGGTAGTAGTGTAGGGTAAGTTGCGTTAGGGTAGGGTAGAATACTGTAGTGTAGGACAGGAGAGGTTGCGTTAAGGTAGTGTAGGGTTGGATAAGGTGGTCAGGTAGGTAGATTAGTTTTGTTTTGTTAGCTTGGGGTAAGTTAGATTATTTTTCAAACTTGAGGGGTTAGATATAATTCTCGCTGAGCCCTTCCATAAGACAAGGCTACCCAAAGCTGAATAAAATCGTCCGAAGGTATCAAAAATAAATTATAAAACGTTCACATCATACAAAAACATCTGGCCACCTCCGGGACTCGAATCGTGGCGCGTAGGACACCGGTCTCAATCTGTTGACAACGTACTTTACTCTTACTCTTTGCCAGGCTTCAGACGATTTCCTGCAGCTTAAGAAAACCCTCTCAGGATGATGGAAGAGAAGCATTAGTCCCCTTAAGACCGATGCGGACAGGTGTTATGGAGCCTAATTAACCTTACCGTCACACCTGTATTCATTATTTTACCACTTGGGCATATAATTCATGAAGACGAGAAATCTACCTTAAGCTCCTGTAAACTCGGCTGGTGAGAGAGAGAGAGAGAGAGAGAGAGAGAGAGAGAGAGAGAGGGGGGGGGAGGAATAAGTACGACGACACCAGAATGAAGAGGTTGATAAAATAACGTGAAAATGGTGTGTGTGTGTGTGTGTGTGTGTGTGTGTGTGTGAAATGTAGTTATGTGTAATAGTGCAAAATGTGGCAGTGTGAAGTTGCCCATCTATCTATCCATCTATCTATCTTTCTATCCATCCATCCTTCAATCTATCTATCCATCTACCTATCTATCGAATCTAAGTCTAATCTAACAGGCGAATGATAGTGACAGCTTATTAAGAGAAATGTGGCTTAGCTTTTAACGGAGAGAAGTGATGGCTTACTGCCTGGCTTTTTAACTTGCTCCCTTCCTGGCTTTTTCCTGGCTTTTTTCCTGACTAGTCCTATGGCTTTCTTCTTGGCTGGCTTTCTTCCAGACTTTCTTTCTGTCTTTTTCCTGCCCGGCTTTCTTCCTGGCTGGCTTTCTTCCTGGCTCTCTTCCTGGCTGGCTTTCTTCCTGGCTTTCTTCCTGGCTGGCTTTCTTCCTGGTTTGCTGTGGATTTCTAGCGGTTCCGTAAGCCTATCTGTCGACAAAAATCATCCTCATCACCATCATCATCATCATCACCTTCATCATCATCATCATCATCATCATCATCATCATCATCATCATATTATTATTATTATTATTATTATTATTATTATTATTATTTTTATTATTATTATTATTATTATTATCATTATTATTATTATTATTATTATTATTATTATTATCACTACTACTATTATTATTATTATTATTATTATCATTATTTTGATTGCTGTCTCTTCATCTACAATGCTAAGATATAACAACAGATTATCAATGGAATATGGTGCTAGACACGATGAAGTGCTATGTAAGTGGAGCCGCAGCAAACTGTCTTATTCTGCCACTGAGCTACGTGAAATAAACTCTAAATATGATGCTAGTCACGAAGACGTGCTATGAAAGGATTAATTCTCGCTATCACTCTCCCTCTGATTAGAAGATAAGGTTGTCAACAGAAGGAGCCTCAACAGCAAGTCAATAAAAGATTTCTCAAGTGACCTTCTTAATCTACTGTGGACGTATTACTTTTTTATTTATGTATAGCCAGACGCCTTAACTTCGGAAGGGGTAGCCGCTAACAAACTGCTTCCATGTCACCTTGTCCTCCTGCATCAGTTTGTCCTCCCTCCAACTCACATTATCCTCATTCATATACTTCTCCACCACATCCTTCCATCTCTTCCTCGATCTTATTCTCCCTTACTCACGCTCCACCGCACTCACATACACTCTCCTAGTCAGTCTCTCATTCTCCATTATCTCCACATGGCCAAATCATCTCAGGATCCTTCTCAACATTTTCCAGCACATCAACATAACATCACAGAACTCCTTTACTTCCTCATTTGTCTGTCCGTCTCTCCACATAACTCAGCATCCACATACAGATAATAACGCTCCTTCACTTCCTCATTTGTCTGTCTCTCCACGGAGCTCCACACTCCTCTCAGATAATTTATTTCCATGTCATCATTCACACTAATAAAGACCATTTGGCTCAGCTGAAAGAGCTGGAAGCATAAAAAAAAAAAAAACTGGTGAATAATATTCTCGCTTACCTGTGTTTATCTCAACAAGACGGGAAAGCTGTTTAAACACTGTTAACACTGACAAAATATACACACAGCTCCAGCACCCTCCCGTTCTCACGGCTAGAGGGTGACTGACGAGATTCGAAGCTTCTAAGGTTCAACGAGCTCCAGTTCGAGATCAAAAACTCGTTTTTATCATCTGTCTATCTATCTATTGCCAGACACCATAATCCCGCAAAAGGTGGCCATTCGACACTGAGTTAGTTGTTTTACAGGGAGGGGCACCAACCCTCCACCAGCCCACTTGTTGACACGTAGGGAGCACGTATGGTTTGGTTATATGGTTACCACCCAGCGTTGTAAATGGTTTCTTGGCTTACAGGAAACCATTTGGCTTGTCACTCAATGTAAAGCCACCTGTAAAGGTAAGAAAGGAATAAGAAGTGACAGGAAAGATAGGAGAAATAGGAAGAGAGGAGGGCAGGCACAGAAAAAGAATGATAAAAGCTAAGGAAGTAGGCAGCACTACATCAAGTGAGTGGATGATGGTCGCCACCACCTATCATGCTAAGAATTATTTACCAGCTGCGATTGCGAAGCTGGTACTGGTATTTGTGTGTGTGTGTGTGTGTGTGTGTGTGTGTGTGTGTGTGTGTGTGTGTGTGTGTGTGTGTGTGTGTGTGTGTGTGTGTGTGTGTGTGTGTGTGTGCGTGCGTGCGTGCGTGTGTGTGTGTGTGTGTGTGTGTGTGTAATAATCACAATAATTTACTAGGCATATTAAAGGATGTCAATGTTAATATGTTCCTAGCCCGCTGTTCAATTAACTTCAGGACCGAGCTGCCTTTTTTTATTGTATTCTAGTTATCATTAACAGCTTTTATTCATCTTAGGAAGTACGTACCTGTAGGTAGGAGTCTTAAGAGTTCATATAGATCAGTGGTTCCCAAAGTGGGCGTTGCTTTACTGGTTGAAGAACCTGAAGCTCCACAGGCATCATCATCCTGTATAGTGGAAACAGTTGCACTGAACCAAGATCAAAAAGATACAAAAGACAGTCCATCCACATCACAAACTCCAGCGACTCAAGCAGTCGATATATCTAAGTTCCCCTATGATAAGCCCAGTCAAGCAAAATTGCCAAGCTACCCAAGCAATCAGAATAATAGGAAATTTAGAAGTCACTATTTTGATATATTCTTTTGGTTAGAATACTCGGTCTTACAAGATGCGTGTTACTGCTCTCCATGTAGGCACTTCGCTGGAGCATCTGTTCGTAAGGGGGAAGGATTAGGTAGGACACCGTTTATTGATGTTGGAACGAGGAAATGGAAAGATACCAGTACCCTTCTCAGACAACATCAGGCAAGTGAAAGACGCATTAATAGTATGATCGCCTGGTCTAATGTCAAGGATATTCAGTCAGGGTCCACTCAGTCTGTAACATCTTCTCAATCTTCAGCTAGGCTACAAAAATTGAGGACAACAGGAAAAATGTAAAGTTACTTTTAAAAGTCACTGCATTACTGGGAAGGCAAGGCCTGTCTTTTCGTGGACATAATGAGGGTGGTGATGCATTAAATTAAGGAAATTTTGTAGAAATTCTTCTCCTAATTGCTGAATCAAATCCCTCTCTAAAACAAAAGTTGGATCGACCAGAATGAGTTGAAATCAGTTGTTGGAAGACATATCAAGGACACAATTTGTGTTGAAGCACAAGAAGCCAAGTACTTTTCAGTTATGGTTAATGAAAGGAAAGACTTGTCAAAAAAGAAACAGATGGCTATTCGTGTGCGGTACTTCAGTGAGAGTATTGTGAAGGAACGTGTCACTGGAACCTATCACATGGAAAAGGCAGATGATGCAAGTTTAGCTGATTTTATATATAAGGAGATTGAACAATCTGGTTTAATTTCGTATAGGTGTGTGGCTCAGTGTTATGATGGTGCTAGTGTAATGAGTGGATGCTCTAGTTGGATTTAAGCAAGAATACGGGATAAAATTCCCCAGGCAGTATACTGTACATACATTGTCATGCACACAGGCTGAATTTAGTACTGGGCGACTGCATAAAGAATACCAGTGGCCTCTCTTCATTTTCTTCAGTTATTAACACACTTTACACATTTATTAAACAGTAACACAGGGAACCAACTTTTCACAGAGGCACAGAAAGCAGAAGATCTTCAGGTTTTGGAACTAAAAATACCTACTATAACTAGATGGTCTTACTATTATAGGTCGATATCAAAGGTTAAGCTTCGTTGTGGAAGTTTGCTCTCAGTGCTTCATACAGTTTCAGAGGTTTCTGATTCAGAAGCTGCGGCAGAGGCAAATGGACTATACAAAACGTTAGTCTTTAAGGTTTGTGATGGATCTACATATTACTGAACAAGTCCTCAGAGTTACCAGTAGTTTGTCATATCAGCTTCAAGCAATGGAAGCCTTACTATCTGAAGCTTGCTCTCTCATACAGTCAACTATTAAAGAATTGCAGGTCTTGAGAACGGACGAGGCTTTCTCTGATATTTTTGACAAAGCTAAAGATTTTGCCTCAACATATGAGGCAGATACCAACTTGGAAAATTCAAATCAATTGACCAAACCTAAACCTAAGAGAATTCAGAAGGTATCATCAGGACTAAAGAGCTTCTTAAATCATTCAGCTCTAGGGAGAAATGAGGTGAATACTTGTATTGCTCCCAAGACTGAACTCGAAAGAACATATCTTGATAGATAGATTTCTCTCAGAGCTTGATATTCACTTCACACAAAACATGCCCCTAATAGAAGCAAAGAATGCACTTGATTGCAGCTCCAGAGCCTTTCTAGAATATGAGAAGCTTTCTATTATAGTACAGTCTGAAGATCCTGAGGGCTGCAGTCCCAGGTATTCGGAGACGCCGTCAGAAGGGGGCTGCAGCATCAGCCTACGTCGGGGTCCATCAGGCGAGTCCTCTAAGGATCCGGCTGCAGGGAGAAGAGCCCAGTGGTAGTCACGGGGCCTCTCCAGTACTCCTCCAGGCTGGGGGCTCCCTGTGGGTCGTAGGATGGTGAACAGGAGTCAGCACCTGACAGAGGAGCGGCTACCGGCCGTCTCCTGCTGTAAGGCCCGGCCACTGGCCGTGGCCTTCTGGGGGAGCAGCTGCAGGCTGTCGCTAAGGTCCAGCTACAGGCCGACTAAGGGGCACCTTCAGAGCGGCTACAGGCCGTCTCCTGAAGGAGAAAGTGGCTACCAGCCATCTCCTGGTTCCCTCTGGAGCTGCTGCAGGCTGTCTCCTGTAGGAGGGTCGAGCGGCTACAGGCTGTCTCTTGAGGGGCAACTTCAGAGCAGCTACCGGCCGTCTCCTGACGATGGCGGGAGCAGCTACAGGCGGTCTTCTGTTTGCCTCCGGAGCGGCTGCAGGCCGTCTCCTGTAGGAGGGTCGAGCGGCTACAGGCCGTCTTGTTAGGGGCACCTTTAGAGTGGCTTCTGGCCATCTGATGAAGGCGGGAGCGGCTACAGGCCATCTCCTGTTTTCCTCCGGAGCGGCTGCAGGCCGTCTCCTGTAGGATGGTTGAGCAGCTACCGGCTGTCTCAGGGGTGCTGATTGGAGCTGGAATAACAGCTCCATCCCATGGTCATTGGCGGTCGGCTCGCCCAGAAGGTAGTCTCGTATTCCTGCTATGGTGGCGGTGGGCGAGCTCTGGGTCATAGGGGTGCGCAGCCCGGGCAGACTTATGTCCTTGTTGCCCAGAGTCCAGGCGTGCTGTATATGCTCCTCGGTGGGCTCCTTCTGGGGATGTTAGGTCGCCCTCCATGGCATTATACTGCATTTTAATTTCTTACTCAAAAAAACATCATAACAGATTTAAGGATTTAAAATATCATAAATTTACTTTTTCTTTATAGATGCCGCACCCAAACTTCCAGACATTATCTTTTTTTTTTTTTTTTTTTTTTTTTAAATCTTCAGTTCATTGATATATTTTCTAATACCGGTAACAAAATTGCTACGGCCATGCAATTGTATACGAGTTAGAAGTAATCTCCCGTACAGGAGAGGTTAATGCAAAAATATTTAATATGCTAAGTTAAAAATGCCTCTACAAAGCTACCAAAATCCCCAAAAGCAAGCAAGAATAAAACTTAAATTTAAAAAATAAAAATAAATACAGCACATCATTGGATTGAAGCACTGGCTAAAACCACAATTTTTTTTTGTGTGTGTGTCTATGATGAGAGAATATAAGTTATCACATTTACTATAATCTAACTTGGCCAAAAATTACAATATTATCTTCGATGTAGCGTTGCTGTCGGGTGTCTGCCCTCTTCTCTCCTCCCTCCATTCCTTCCCTTCTTTTCTGCCTTTCTTTACTTCATTCTTTGCACGTCCTTCTGCCTACGGGTGACTTTACACTTCCTCTTTTGTCTTTCTGTCTTTCCTTCTTTCCTGTTCCTTCTGCCTTTGGGTGACTGAACACTGAGTGACAGGCCAAATGATTTCCTGTATGTCAGGAAACCATTTACTATGCTGGGTGGTAACCACATAACCAAATTATGGCACCTGGTTGTTTAGTGGGTAATTACGGCGCTCCAATCAGATTGAGCCGGTGAAGGTTTATATCCAAGGGATGGTTGGGGTTATTGCTCATGTAATGCCACTTAGGGATGAGTGAGGCTGGTCACTCTCATCTTAAATGTCAGGCCCAACTTGCCTAGCCCCAGGCTCCTACGCTCCTCATGAGGCAACGTAGGATTGGATGATGGATGGATGGATGGATGGATGGATCTTCAGTGATGATCTGTAAGAGATTAACACTAAATTATAATGCTAGTCATGAAGAAATGCTACAGAATGGATGTACAGTCACTGAACTATGTGAAGTAAGCTGCAAAAGGACGAAAATCATGACCAAGTTAGAATAAAAACAGTATAGGCTGACTTTTTTTACTGGATGTTAATCTGAAGGTGTCTGTCATTCCAAGATGTTCTCATAATAATATCAGTAATATATTACTGATGTTACACAGTTCAAATTACTGAGGAAAGTTCTTCCAGATACCAGTATCATTCTCGACCTGGTGCTGACATGAGCATTGCAACACCATCACCATCGCAAAATAACAGTGCAAGTGCATGATGAATAGTGCAGTGTGCAATATTAAGTGGAGAGAAATTTTTTGTGTGAAATATTGAAACTTGTGACCTAGAAAACACTGGAATGCTCTCCTCCAGCATCAGGGGGAACCCTTGGTGATGACTCAAATTAGCCTAGGACATACTTCAGATGGGTGGCAGATTTTTTTTTTTTGGGGGGGTGGGGGTGGGGGAGTTATGTGGCCCTTGGCCTCCAGTGTATCCCTACTGCCCTCAAGTTAAATCATCGCTTGTATGTGATTTCTCGGTAAGTGATCGGTTTTACGTGAGATAACCCAATTGCATACCGAGCACCATACTGACTGTATGTGAGAAATAGTAATAAACATCTACCCACCTATCCGTACCAAATGTTAGGCAGCTTTTGTCAAATAGTGAGAGGAGTCTACAGATAAGACAAGGAAAATAAAGAAATCTGTGGTCTAATGAAAAGTATCCCCATTTTTTTTTTTACTAGGATTACAGTACACCACTGGTCTAAAGTGAACAGGATAATGGTTGACGTGGTTGCTACGGCAATCATTCTGTTATGTCCAAGCCAATTTTAGATTTGGTTGGTAAGGCAGTCATTCTGTTACATCTAAGCCAATTTTCAACAAAGTACAACTGGAAGTTGGCTACTGCTTTCTGAAATTGAGGGTGTTGTGAAGTTATTGCCAAGTTCTATCTATCCATCTTTTTCCAGACACCCTAATCCCGAAAAGGGTGGCCACAAACAAATCACCTCCATGTTACCCTGTCCCCTGCCATTTCACTGCTCTCCCCTCAGCTCGCATACCTCTCTCATATATCTCTCCGCTCCATCTCTCCCTTGACCTCCCCCTCCCTCTCCTCCCCTCCACTTCACTCACATGCACTCTCCTTATTAGTCTCTCACTTTCCATCCTCTCCACGTGGCCAAACCACCTCAATGTACTTCTCCTAATGCTTTCTGTCACATTCATATCCACTCTCCTCATTAGTCTCTTGCTCTCCATCCTCTCCACATGGTCAAACCACCTCAGTGTAATTTTAATGGTTTCTGTCACATCTACAACTTCACCACAATGCTCCTTCACCTCCTCGTTTGTCAGTCTGCCTCTCCATATAAAATCACATGCTCCTCTCAAACAACTCGTTTCCACTGCTCTTACTCTTGTGTCCTTCCAACAAGGTCCAAGCATCATTTCCATATGATAGGGTTGGTATCACAGTACTGTCATGCAGTTACTTTTTTACTTCCATGCTCACTTCCCTAATTCTTATCACTGCTTTCAAACAACCAGCAACTTTTCTCCCTTGAAGTAACCTTTCAAGCACTCCATCCTCCAAACTTCCATCCTTACTCATCACACTACCCACATACTTAAATGCACTCACATTTTCCATTTCCTCATCATCCAAACTCACTGTACATTCAGCAACTGCATTTCTCTCGAACACCATAATGTTACTCTTCCTTACATTCACCTCTAAATTCCATTTCTTACACACTCTCCCAAACCCATTCGCTAAGCCTTGCAGTTCCCTTCGTCTTCACTTAACAATACAGTATCAAAAGCAAACAACTATACAGGAAGTTTCCATACATTGCCACCTCTCATTAGGACCACTCCAACATCCATTCCTCTAACTTGTATCTCTTTTATAACCCCATCCACATACAGACTGAACAACCATGGAATGACACATCCATGTTTCAGTCCAACATTCAGACAGAAATACTCACTCAGTTTACTATCCACACACTCATCAGCCTTAGCACCCTCATATATATTCTTCACAGCATTTAAAAACTTCCATTTTGCTCCATATTATAAATTCTTGATATTTTCCACATTCCTTGTCTACCCACCCTGTCATACGCTTTCTCCAAATCCATGAAGGTAGCATACAACTTCTTTACTTTCTTTAGAAACTTTTCCACTGAAGACATAAGGATGAATATCTGGTGAACATCTTCCTTTCCTAAAACCTCCCTGTTCTTCTCCAACTAATTCCTCTTTTATTTCCTAACTCTGTCAACAAGTATCCTACCAAATACTTTTCCTATTACACTAAGACAAATGACCCATGATCACCACACATCTCATTTTCCCCTTTTCCTTTGTGCAGGGAAATAATTACACCTGACTTCCAATCCTCCGGGACTCTCTCTTCCTCCCAGGCCAATCTGCACATCTTCCTTGTCCATTCAACTACTATCTCTCCTCCATGCTTTAGCATTTCACTGCACACTCTATGAACTGATAAGTTCTTGGTGTTAATGAAGGAAGAGGGTTTGGTAGGTAATGAAGGAAAAGGTTATAATCCTACTAAACATTACAACTGCTTTATTTGCACTTCTTAGGCTGACATAAAACTCAACTGATATCTAGCACAAACTTAGCTTGTAGACAATTACATGAAAACTTGGGTAAAATAATCTTCAACCCTTAAACTTCAGGTGGTAACATTAAAAATTTTTTTTCTGCAAAGTATCTGGATACCCAACCATTGAATGGTTGTGGCTATTTTGCATTAGTTATCAAAGTATTTTTCAAACTGCTTAAAACTGCTTTAAATTTATAAACCATTTTACACTGTTAACCCTTGCACAGGCCACACTGCAAGCCTTATGAGGTACAGTTTACACTGGCTATAAAACAATGACTAAAGGGAGGTAAACTACCTTACAAAGAATGAGCCCAGCAGGGATTAATTATGTCAGTATTTTAAAGTCATAGCATGGGAAGAAAAAAAAAAAAAAAAAAAGTTTTATCTGATGTTTACGAGTTAATACAATGTGGCTAAAGTGCAAATGTGTGCTTGCACTGACCCAAACTTGCTAAAGGAAAAAACAGGAGAGGATAGCGGTGGCAGGGGGAATTTCCATGAAAATATTTGCTTTAACTTGGGACACAATAAGTTAGGCTTTCACCATACAGTACTAACAATAGTTTCACCTAAATAGTTTAAGACACTGCTCTTTCAACTAGTTCAATGAATGTCATTTCATGCAGTCACACTGACAATAACTAAATATACCTGTGTGTGTATCTATATATATATATATATATATATATATATATATATATATACAATTTCGTTTTCGTTTTGTTTTTAAAGGCTCCAACATTATATATATAATGTATATATGTATATATATATATATATATATATATGAAAAAGTACTCCGTAAATCTGAATTCTGCATGAGAAACCCCAGCTCATAATTCCCTGGGGGGGAAGGTAACAACAAAAACCAGCCATTGTTCCACCTGACTGCTAATATCATCTCTAAATACCTTCAAGCTGGTGACCTTTCTTTTTTTTTCTTTTTTCTTTTTTTGTTTTGTAGCATTTCATTTCAACAACCAGCAAATTTTTTTTTTCTCCTTAAGAGAGTACCCTAGTAGTGATGGGGTTCATGAAGGCCATAATCAATTTTTCTACTCTGAAAGTCTCTCACTAGCTGAATAAAATCATCTGAAGCAAGAAAGAATAAAATTAAAAATACATAATCAGATCCAAAGGGTTAACAAATGTGGATCAAACTAAGCATAATAAATATGTTTTCATACACACTTTCAATACCAGTACAGTATCTTTACATGACCAGACACTCCATGCTCACCTCTAACATCCAATAAAAATTCCCCCATTGTGAAAGTTACAATTCAACAACAGATTCCATTAACAGTTTGGCTGCAATATTGAATAATATGCCACTAAAGATGTAATCTGCTGAAGCTTCTTGCCATACCACAAAGATGGGCTGTGCCCATTATGAATTACTAAGATTATCTGATGAAAGATATTAACTCATTTATAACTGTCTCATTTAACCTTTTATTTGCAATGGATGTGTTTAACTGGTTAATTCAGATTTGCTCTGGACAACTTTGTTCAATTAAGGGAAATCTTTGTAGTGTAAAGGTTAAACCATTTTCAGTCAGCCTACATGTTGCTATGAATACACTCAGGTAAGTTTTTATTAAGGGTAACATCAGAAAATGTTTACAAAACTAAGATAAATTTAAGAAACCAAAGGTAAAAAAATCATTTCAATTACAGTAATCCTTTCACTACTGTGGCTGGTAATGGCAATGAATGCCTGCATGTGGTGGCATCAATACTACAAGGTGGCTCTCCTGCCTGGGTATACAAATGTTTCTCAATGCCCTCCCTATCTCCCAAAAGGAGGATGGTGTATTACTACTAACACTGCCACGGTATTCTAGGGTACAGTATTTTATTCAGGTTAACACACAATATTGTTCAGCCAAGAGAATTTCTAGCAGTCACTGGGTCTAGCTCATTTCTCCCCAAAGTTCGGAGGCTGCATGATGCAATGCCCAACACTTCACAGGAGTAAAGATTGCTACTCCACAGCTTCATCCTCATCCTCTTCATCCCCATCATCAGTCCTCTCAATGTATGACCTGTAGATAATACATAAAGTTAAACAACATCCTGCCATCCATCATCAAATTCATTATTGGACACCATCAAATTCACATACACAAATTGCTCATGTTGCTCAAAATAAAAGAGAAGGTAATGTTGCTCACAGAATACTGTACATGCAGTGTTGAAGAGTAAAACACTACATAAGTGAAAAACAGTGTAGAGGAAGAAGAGTGAGAGAGCATGGGAAACATATAATGGCTCATTGGCCTGGAGACTGCTTTTCTGTTTTGGTCATTGCCTTTCAAGGTTTCCTAGGCACGGGCAAGGCATAATGAGGCATGAGATATTTAATCACACACAAACTATTTCAGACTTTAAAACCACATTACACACAAGAAATTATTATGTCTGTCCTCAAAAAAAAAGAAGAGTTTTTAAATTAACGGTGGAAGAATCGGTAATGAGAAGGCCTGCAGTCCAAATGGACCCAAGTTCGAATCCCAGCTGGGACAGGGAACAGTTTAAGGATTTGAATTTCTTAAAAAAAAAGCAGACTTTCCTAATCTACCAGATGACCTGCCGATGTCATAAAAATACCCCCACTAATACCAGTACATACACCAGTCCTATATGAGACAGCCCTAGCATGTATTCAGTATGGATGGTGGGTGTTAGCGCCGAAGTGGTGACATGTGGAGATGTAGGAGGACTACTGGGCCCCAAGGAGGGCTACTGGGCCCCAAGGAGGGCTACTGGGACTTGGGAATAGGCCCTGCAACCTTTGCCCAGTGCCAGACATGTAAAAAAAAAAAAAAAAAAAAAAAAAAGCCAGTGTAGCATGATCACAACAGCAGCACTATATAGCTGCACCTTTGAACTTTAGTCTAACACTAGCCACATCATTCCAGGTCACTCAATCATTGAGATACATGAACTTGTTGATTTTCCCTGGAATGATTATTGCTTCCATGGCCGGGAGCCATATGAGTGTGCCTTGCACATTACGGAGGTTATTCTCTCAGGCATGGAAGCATACATTCCTTTCTCATATCCTCTGACTAATGCAAGAAAGCCTTGGTATAATCACGCTTGTTCTAATGCTGTCGCCAACAAGGAGAGGGCCTAGAAAAGATACCAGAGCCAACCCACCCATGAATCACATCTTTTGTACGTTTCTGCCCGGAATCGTGCTAAGTCTGTTCTTTGCTCTGCTAAAAATAATTTCATCTGTACTAAATGCTCTCAACTCTCCAACTCAAATTCTTCCCGCTCCTTCTAGCACCTTGCCAAAAACCTTTCTAACAACTGTACCTCATCATCCTTCCCTCCTCTTTTCTACTCTGATGGTTCTGTAGCTATTTCTTCGACTGATAAAGCAGATCTCTTCACTCAGACTTTCTCCTCCAATTTCACCTTAGACGATTCCGGTGCTGTTCCTCCATCACTTCCCCCTTCTGACTTCCTCATGGCTGACATTAAAATTTCTTCAGCTGATGTATTTTCTGCCATCACAGGCCTCAATACTAATAAGGCATATGGGCCTGACAGAGTCCCTCCTGTTGTTCTCAAGAACTGTGCTTCTGTGCTTACACCCTGCCGTAAACTCTTTCGCCCTTGTCTATCAACCTGTACCTTTCCTTCTTGCTGGAAGTTTGCTTTCATTCAGCCAGTCCCAAAGAAGGGTGACCATTCCCAACCCTCTAACTATTGTCCAATTGCTTTAACATCCTGTATCTCAAAAGTTTTCGAGTCAATTCTTAATAGAAAAATCATAAAGCATCTTTCCTATCAAAACCTTCTTTCTGATCATCAGTATGGGTTCCATCAGGGACACTCCACTGGCGATCTTCTCACCTACCTTTCAAACTCCTGGTCATCCTCCTTTCGGCACTTTGGCGAAAGCTTTGCCATTGCACTTGACATCTCAAAGACTTTCGATCGAGTCTGGCATAAATCTTTAATTTCCAACCTGCCCTCTCACGGTTTCTATCCTTCTATCTGTGCCTTTATCTCTAGCTTCCTTTCTGGTCGTTCTATAGCCGCTGTTGTAGACAGCCATCGTTCTTCTCCTAGATCTATCAATAGTGGTGTTCCTCGGGGCTCTGTCCTATCACCAACTCTCTTCCTCTTATTCATCAATGACCTTCCAAGCTGTACATCTAACCCTATCCACTCACATGCTGATGAATCCACCCTTCACCTTTCCATTTGGTTCCCGCATCGTCCATCTCAGCAGTTACTTCAACAAACAAGGGATGAGGCTATGGCACACCTAATGTCTGACTTGGCTCGTATCTCTGACTGGAGTAAAAATAATATGGTTGTTTTTAATGCATCAAAGACCCAGTTTTTACATCTATCAACCTGACAAAATCTTCCACAGGTATACCCACTATGTTTAATAATACAGTATTCAGCTTAATCCTGCATTATCCTTGAACATGCTTGGGGTTTCATTTACTCGGGACTTATCTTGGAAAGATAATATTACATCTCCTGTAAAATCTGCTTCTAAGAGAATAAGGTGTGCTAAGCCGACTCCATTCCTTCTTTACCCCCGCACAATTGTTGACTCTATACAGGGGTTTTATCTGCTCCTGTGCAGAGTACAACTCTCATGTGTGGGGAGGCTCCCCACATGCAGCTCTTCTCAATAGGGTGGAGTCAAAGGCTTTTCGTATCATTAACTCTCCTCCTCTTACTGGCTCCATTCAACCTCTGTCTCTTCGCCGCACTGTTGCATCTTTATCTCTTTTCTATCGCTACTTCAATGGTCACTGCTCCTCTGAACTGTCTGCATGCATTCCTCCACCTCTTTGACGGGAGTGTAGCACACTCTCATCCCTTTTCTGTCCAACTCTCTAATGCAAGAGTTAACCGTTGCTCCCAGTCCTTCATTTATGCAACAGGTCAACTCTGGTACTGTCTCCCTCTGTCTGTATTTCCTTCTTCCTATGACCTCCAGTATTTCAAATGCAGTGTGTCCAGGCATCTCGAAATGATCGGATCTTGAATTTGGCTCTCTCTTGTATTTTGTTTTACTCTTGGAAGGAACAATAACTGCAGGCTCGTGGCCTTTGGTTCCTTCTTCCTCACAGAAAAAAAAAAAAAAACAGGGAACGTGTGTTTAGTGCAACTGGTGAATTTTCTACAATCTCTTTCTGTCGTATGAAATCGGTGACCTTTCTGGGTGGATTCCAACTTCAGGAACAAAAAAAGGTTTGCAGGGGCCAAATTTGGGGAGCTGGGCAGTTGGGGGATGATAGTAGTCTTGTGCTTTGCCAGAAAGGCATAGATAAGGAGCAACACAAGCAGGTGCATTGTCATGGTGCAGCACCCAGTTTTCGTTTGTCAACACCTCAGACCCCTTCCTTCGCACTGCCTCCCTCAAACAATTCAGGATGTCCAAGTAAAACTCTTTACTGATTGTCTGACCACATGGAACAAACTCACAATGAATGACACCCTTCCAATAAAGAAAGAGGATCAACATCACCTTAACATTTGTGTGACTCTGACGAGTCTTTTTTTTTTATTATGGTGACAATGTTCCATTCCACTGCGACGCCTGACTTTTTGTTTCACCACTGTAGCCGTGTATCCAAGTTTCATCACCTATTATGACATTTCTCAGAAAGTTTCCTCAGAATTCGTACAATCAAACAACTACTGACTGACCACGACATGATTCACTTTTTGCTCACCTGTCAGCAGACATGGCACAAATTTTGCAGCAACATGATGTACCTTAAATTTTTCGGTTACAATCGAGTGGCATGAACTTTTACATGCCTACTTCTTCAGAAACTTCATGGACAGCCAGGCGATAATATTCATGGATCACAGCACACACTTTCTCAACATGATCTTGTCTCTTGACATGGAAGGCCATCCAGATTTGGAATCGTCTTCAGTGGATACTCTTCCCAATTTGAACTGCTGGAATCATTTATGACACTGTATGGCTCAAACAATCCTCCCCATGAGCCTGTTGCAACATCTGAAAAGTCATCATAGGAGTTCTTCCCAGTCAGAAAGAGAACTTCACAAAAACATGCTGCTCTTCATGGGCCTATCATCCAATAATATGTTGCCCCATGGGGTACATAGGAGCCCGGGGCTAGGCAAGTTGGTCCTGACATTTAAAATGAGAGTGATCAGCCTCACTCATCCCTGAGTAGCATTAGGTGTGCAATAAACCCCAACCACCCCTTGGATAGAAACCTACACAGGCTCAATCTGACTGGAGCACCTTAATTACCCACTAAACCACCACTCACCATAAATTTCCTGGTGTACAGGAAACCACTTTGCTTGTTACTCAGTGTAGAGTCGCCCACAGGCAGAAGGAAGAGGAAAGAATGAAGGAAAGAGAGACAGACGAGGGAGTGTAAAGTCACCCCTTAGGCAGAAGGAAGAGTAAAAAATAAAGGAAAGACAAACAGAAGAGGAAGGAAGGAAGAGAGGAAAGGGTAGACACCCAAAGCAGCACTACACTAAGTGAGTGGATGGTGAGCACCCCCACCTGCCACAAGTTCAACCTGTAACAAACAATCAGGTGCACTAAACACATGTTCACTTAAGAGTGTGTACCTCGAAGACTAAGTGACATGGCGTGATGCAGCTAGGTAGTGTGCTATTTAAAATGTTTGGCTTCTTTTTGGATAGAACTCATAAGTGAAGAATTGATGTTCAGTCATTAAAAACTTAACAATGAAACATCTTCAGATAAGGAGAAACTGTGTCCCTACCACCATCACCCTAACCCAGTTTCTCACTTAAATGACTGAGGTGTGAGTGAGCATTAGGGGGGGAGGGAGGAACTATCAGCAGTGTAGTTAGCAATAATGAGATGTACAGTCAAAAGCTACAGTCAGTACTCCCCCGTAGTAGCTGAAGCCATGACCAGTGAAGAGCAAGCTAGAGGAAAATCCCTCCCCCTCCCGCACCAACCCCACCCCAACCCAGCTCCATTTACAAGTTACCAGGTAGGTTGGATTAGGTTAGGTTAGGTTAGGTTAGGTTTTAGGTTAGGTTCGGTTAGGTTAGGTTAGGTTAGGATAAGTTTGAGCTTTGTACTTTACCCATGAAACCTAGGTTTTTCCGATGGATTTTAGTATGATTCATTCGATTTTCTGCTTCATTTCAGTCGGAAATGACCATTTTCTGTGTTTCCCCCCCTCCCCATAACCCCCGATTCCCCAAAGATCCCCCATTATTGCAGGGGGATGGGGGGGTCATATCTCAAAATCTGGTTATTTCCGACGGAAATGATGCTCAAAATCGAATGAATCACATCAAAATCCATCAGAAAAACGTAAGTTTCGTGGGAAAAAGCAGTATGGGCAGAAAACCGATATTTATCCTCTTACTGTATGTAGGTTCAATTTAATATTTTCAAAGTAAACAATACATAATTAATATGTTGCACGAATATGTATAGAATTTTATCATTTAGCTTCAAGTTAGCATAATTCATTTTTTACTTGGAACAAATTTGCTCAATCTAGCATAATTTTTTCATTGCCCTAACATAATTTCGTTGTTTGGATATGGCAACACTGCTCTCTGCCCCGCATTCCTCAGTCCACGCCTGACTGCCTTACGTGTCTGGTGTGCTTGCAACCGCACTATGATATGAGCCTCTTGCCTCCCACTTGCTTTCCACATGGCCCCAGGACGTAAGCCAGCCTCACCAAAGGCTAATAATACAATTAGTAAGAACTCCAAAGTGACAAGACGATCAAGAAAAGTTATGACCTTAGCAGAGAAAATTGTGTTACTGACAAGCTAAGAAACGACCGTGCGAGTGTTTGCTATCACCAGTTAATGCATCTTTTTATTTTGTACTGTTTTGTGAATAAATGTGTAGATAATTGTGTATTACAGTACGGTGTTTACGTTTTTCCTTCATAATGGAGTATGTGCTTTCAATCTTGTAAGAAGGTATTTCGGGATGAGTATGGAGGTTTCGGGACAATTCGCAGTCACAACAAACACAAAACAATTCGCCTTCATTAATGAAGATAGCTATGGGTGACGCTAGAATATAATTCAAAGGCGACTACAGCGAGGAAGAAACAAGTTAATTATTGACTAAAGGTGCAACTAATAAATAATATCCAGAACCTACACTACTGAACATAGACTTTGCTGGATCCCCCTGAAATATAGTTATTAAAGTATTGATTAATTAATAATAAGTATATTGATAAAAGTATTGATTAGTATATTTATAGAATGGCAGGGAATCGTCCAGGGTGCGAATTGTTCTGAAGAGGAATCGTCCATGTTTTGACGGGGAATTGTCTGACGGCGAATTGTCTCGCAATCAGTATGGACATGGCCTGTGTGATGGGCAGCATGGTGGACACAAGTGTAAGATTCAATTGTTAATAGAGTATTCCCGGAATTGACTTTTCGTGGGGGTTACAAGAACGTAACTAACGCGAAATATGCGGGATTACTGTACATTCATTTTCAATAAATCTGATCATCAAGGAAATAATATTACCCATTAGGTTCATAATTCTGGATGTGAGCAATTTTCTGCAAAGATTCAGATAAGTCTGGTATTTTTTCTAACAAACAAGTGAAATAAAACTTGCAAAATTATACAAGATCATTAACTCTATCTTTACCACCACCAACAACGTAACACACAATACATCAATGTCATTTAAACAACACATCACAAACATTAAAAACAAATTAACACTAAGACTCAATGCCCTAAGGTCACTTGTCCATGCAACATTCAGATGCAACAAAGACCACAGTACACAAACAATATATACGTTCAGTGATGAATTATGCAAGCCCTGCTTGGGCTTCTAACCTCAGTAACACACACTACAACACACTACAGACCATACAGAACAAGGCCCCCAAAATAATCACAGGCTGCACAGCTACTACACATACAGACCACCTACACTAAGAAACCAAAGTCCTCAAAGTCACGGATCATTTCGACATGAGAGGCATTCAAATTTTTGCCACAGCCTCCACAAACCCACACCATACACTACACTACATGGCAGCACATCCACACACACCAAGGAACATCAAAACAATACCCAGCACATGATACCATACACAAATACTGTCATTTCTCCCTAATCGCCTGCCTCAAACCAGCTTCCAAAAGCATATCCATGCTCAAATCACTCGTGCTCCATTCAGTCACTCAAAGACAACACACAGCTGCATGCACGGCCTCCTGATATCCACCCTTCTGAATCCTACCTCCCTCGTGAGGACAGGGTCCACCTGGCCAGGCTGAGATGTGGGCATCATCCAGCCCTCTTGAGTTACCAAAGAGATTGGGTGACTCCATCATTGATGCCTGTCCAGGAAGCAACACAGCATGCCATACTATTAAGTACATTATGGAAGACTGCACTGCACACAATTGCCTGCGCCAACAACACAACATACACTCCTTGAGAGATCTGTGGGGAAGCCCGGTCTCAGCCGTGGCCTTCCAAAGAGACTTCGGGCTGTTCAGGCAGACTGCCTACAGAACAACTATTACTACTACACCACAACTCACCTCCCAACTCCACTGTCTTCCATTTCATCTTCATCCTCTTCTCCGTAATCATGTGGGTGATCATCCTCATAGTACCTCTCCTCCTCATCCTCATCCCCTCCAATCTCCTCTTCTCTCTCTTCCTCCCCTACATCTTCCTCTGTGTAAGAATGTGCCTCTTCATTCTCCTCATCTTCCTCCTCCTCCTCCTCAATTTCTCTCTGTTCATCATCATCATCATCTTCTTCCTGTTCTTCTTCCTCTCCTTGGTCTTTGTCCTCCTGTTAAAATATGGACAAAACTGCAGATCAGAAAGAGATCAAATGGGTGAAAATACATCACTTATGCTACAGGGTGATTCACTACTCTGAGGCCGCAGAAAAAAATCAATATTTTGCTATTAAGGAACAGACTTATTTCTGGTACTTAATTTTTTCACTTCATCACCATTTTTTTTTTACTACAACATTAAGTTTTGAGTGTGGTCTAATTCAACCTTAAATCATAATTGAAACACTGCACCATACTAAAAAAATTTCAGTGTACCTTAACCTCTGCTCATCAAGTGTGCAAGGTTTGTTTATTGATCCGTTTCCCTTAAGGTGGCCCTAAAGACAGGACAAAAAAAATCTTGTGAAAAATCAGAATTAAGAATGCTTTCTCAGTTGTTGAGTGTGGCAGGATCACTGGATCAGTGAAGCAGGTCAAGCAAAGCCCATTCTTTTCTGCACTGATGGGAGAACAGCTTTTAATTTCTCAATGACAGCTCTTTAAATTCAAACATCCAGGAATTTCTAATACAGGACTGACATCCACTGAGGTTTTGATATGGAGTTTAACTTAAACCCATTCATAGGTAATATAAGAAGTAGACTGTTGCACCAGTTGAACACGGTGCTACTCCCAAGGTGGATGGAAAGGTGGTGACGGAGAGCTGGAGCTCCCATTTCATCAGTGCACAGGACTAGCCTCGGACCATCCCCTTTCGTTGAAGCTTTTCATTGTTCCATTAACAGAGAGTAGGCCAGCATACTCCTATACTATCTATCTATCTATCTATCTATATACCTAGGCTGCTTCCCCCAAGGAAAGGGAGCTGCAAGGCTTGGTGGATGAGTTTGGGAGAGTGTGTAAGAAACGGAATCTAAAGGTGAATGTAGAGAAGAGTAAAGTGATGGTCTTTGAGAGAGGTGAAATCAGTGAATGTACAGTGAGGTTGGATGGTGAGGAATTGGAAAATGTGAGTATGTTTAAGTACCTGGGTAGTGTGATGAGTAAGGATGGAGGTTTGGAGGGTGAAGTGCTTGAAAGGGTAGAGCAGGGACGAAAGGTTGTTGGTTCACTGAAACCAGTGATAAGAAACAGGGAAGTGAGCATGGAAGTGAGAAAGTTACTACATGACAGTATTGTGATACCAACTCTAACGTATGGAAGTGAAGCTTGGACGTTGTTGGAAGGACACAAGTCAAGAGTGAAAGCAGTGGAAATGAGTCATTTAAGAGGAGCCTTTGGAGTCACATGGAGAGACAGGTTGACGAATGAGGATATAAAGGAGCATTGTGGTGTGGATGTGGATGTGACGAAGCATTATGAGGAACGCACTGAGGTGGTTTGGCAATGTGGAGGGGATGGAGGGTGAAAGACTGACAAAAAGAGTGTATGTGAGTGAGGTGGAGGGGGGAAGAGGGAGGGGGGAGGCTGAGGATGAGATGGAGTGATGGGGTAGAGAGGTATATGAGAGAGGGGGGTGTGAGTTGGGAGCAGGGCAGTAGCGATTTGTTTGTGGCCACCCCTTATGGGATTGAGGCATCTGGCAAAAGATAGATAGATTGATAGATTTTAGCATCATCTGCAAACATACTCATGTAACTATTTAAACCCTCTGGCAAATCATTTACATAAATTAGAAACATTATTTGGGCTAAGACAGAGCCCTGGGGTACTCCACTAGTCACGTTTCTCCACTATGAAGCCTTATCTCTTACAACTGTTCTCATATGCCTTCCTATCAAATAATCTTCCATCCACTTTAATAGTTTCCCATGCACCCCTCCAAAGGTCTTCAACTTCCACAGCAGTCTCCTATAGGGCACCCTGTCAAATGCTTTCTTTAGGTCAAGATAGACGCACTGTGTGTGTGTGTGTGTGTGTGTGTGTGTGTGTGTGTGTGTGTGTGTGTGTGTGTGTGTGTGTGTGTGTAATTTTTTTTTTTTTATGCAAGGAAGAAGGAACCAAAGGCCAGGAGCCTGCAAATTGTTCCCTCCAAGAAAAACAAAAACAAGATAACAGAGAGACAGTTCCAGAGCTAACCTGTTGCATATATGAAGGACTGGGAGTAACGGTTAACTCTTGCATTAGAGAACTGGACAGAAAAGGAATGAGAGTTTGTTGCTAGACAGGTGTTACGTGCCCCGTCATAATGGTGGGAGGATGCAAGCAGACAATTCAGAGAAGCAGTGACCATTGAAGTAGTAAGAGAAGAGAAATAATGATGCAACAGATATAGATATAGATATATAAGTGGCTTTTTTTTTTTTTTTTTTTTATGCGAGGAAGAAGGAACCAAAGGCCATGGCCCGCAGTAACAGTTCCCTCCAAGAGAAAAACAAAATACAATAGAGAGCCAAGTTCAAGATCCGATCATTTTGAGATGCCTGGACACACTGCGTTTGAAAGACTGGAGATCATAGGCAGCAGGAAATACAGATAGAGTCACTATGATGAAGTCTTATCTCACACCTGCTACCTCTAGACTTTTTCTTTTTAGCAAAGGGACAACTTCATGTAGAGAAAAATTTAGAAGCAACACCTATTAAACTCACCTACCTTTCAAGGATGGTTTTACTAAATCTACCTGAAACTGTCAGGTGGTAAGAAACCTAAATAAAGAAAACTTGGGCTGAAGGATCCAAAAACACAAAATCTAACAAGTGCTGACCTCATGGTCTTGCTTGGATGTGGTTGAGGTGGCCTCCTGGTCGAGATGGTCTTCAGTGTCATCTTCATGGTCATTGGCCACGGAGGCAGCAGCGGCATCAAGGTCAATGTCTTCCCCGGCCTCATCCACAGTCTCCATGTTGTGAAGGTCATCCTCATGGTCGTCTTCAAGTACTGCACCACTACCATCCTCACACTCAGCCTCCTTTCTCCGCCGAGCTGCCTCCTCCTCTTGTCGCTTTTTCTCCAGCTCCTCCTCCTCCTGTGGATACATACATTATCAAATCTGCAGGCAACCCTCATTATACATATGAGATGAGTTCCAAGTTAGTACAATTTTTTTGCACACAGTGTAAGAGCTACTATACTGTACACTGGTGGAAACTGGAAATAAGTTTCATGGGGAGCAACAAAACTTTATGAGGCAAAAATTTTATTATGGTATTTACTAAGAATCTCAAAACAAAAAAGGATGTCAAAAATACCATTTGAAATAAGGACTTCCTGTACTCATGTTACCAAACTGAATATTAAATTCTGCACATTCATTCAAAACATTTATTTATGTTGGTCTGAACGTAAGGCATCATGGGAATATGAGACTGAATTCTGATTTAAGAATTCTTAACATGAACACAGAAGGGTATGAGAGTCAGAGAAACAGGGACTCCATACACAGAGATTAAAGAATATAGAACTGACCCAAGAATGCATCATTCATTCCTCATGTACACATGGGTAAAGACTGAGGAAAGTAACACTGCTTATACGTGGGCAGTGCTGTCTCTAAAATGATGCTTTGAGTTGCACTGGTGGGGGTGCTCACCATCCACTCACTCCATGTAATGCTGCTCTTGGGTGACTTTCCCTTCTTTCTTCCATCCATCTTTTTTCCGTCCTCTTCTGTCTTTCTTGCCTTCATCCTTTCCTCGTCCTTCTGCCTACGGGTGACTCTACACTCCATCTTCTGTCTTTCTTCATTCTTTCCTCGTCCTTCTGCCTATGGTTGACTATACACTGAGTGACAAGCCAAATGGTTTCCTGTACACCAGGAAACCATTTACTACACTAGGTGGTAACCATATAACCAAATTATGGCACCTGGTGGTTTAGTGGGTAATATAGGCACTCCAATCGGACTGAGCCGATGAAGGCTTATATCCAAGGGATGGTTGGGGTTTATTGCTCAGGATATGCCACTCAGGGATAAGTGAGGTTGGTCACTCTCATCTTAAATGTCCAGACCAACTTGCCCAGCCCCAGGCTCCTACGCCCCTCATGGGGCAACACAGGATTAGTTGATGATGATGATGAAAATGATATAGGCTATATATAACCTGACATGCTTATTTTTCAAAGGATTTGGAGTACAGCAGACCCTAACTATATCAAACCTTGATGTAATGGATTTTGGATTTATTGAATGCCTCTGAGCCCACCAAACTTTTTTGCAGCTATACAGAACTACGGGTCATGAATGGGGCGCATCACATGGCCCTTTTGAATGCCTCTGAGACCACCAGACTCCTCCCCCACCCATACTGAACTAGGGTCAATAAATGGGGCATATTACGCAACCCTTCTGAACTCCTCACCATGTGTGGAGTGACTCACAACACAGTTGCCAAGGTTGTTGTTTATCCAAGCCAATTGGGCTGGTATGGAGATGTGCTGGCACGAATAGGTTTTGGTTTGCTCTCTCTCTCTCTCTCATACATTATCTGTCTCACACAGGCATTTTTAATGCTACTTTAGTATTTTTACTCTTGTTGACTCCCATTTTACTATAATAAAGGCACTATAATAGTTTGTCACAAGTCAGAGAATCTATGCAAAAACTGCTCAGACATTGAAAATGTCTTAAATTTTCAGCCACGATAAGCTTACACAAGTTGGATCAACACTGTGTAACAGGACCTGGAGCGGTGGCGTCTTCGCCGTGGGTCTACCCCCAGAGGCTGTCGAAGAGAAGAGGAAGACAGCATGGTGGCCAAACCACCGCAAACCCCCCTGGCCCCTTACAGGGCTCGAGTACCTGAGAGTGGCTTCGGTCGCCTGGGCAAGTACCACATCTCCCAACACAACACACACAACAACACCGTTTTTTCTACATCGAGAAATGACTCCCCGGCTGTCATTTCTCGACGACTCCTTCTAGCCGGTGACATTGAGAGCAATCCAGGACCCACCAACAAATACATATGTCCAACATGCTCAAAACCTATCACATCGAGCCGACAGACAAAGGGTTCAGTTCAATGCAACTCCTGCAAGAACTGGACCCATTACACCTGCACAACACTTGCATCCAGGAAACATTACACAAACACCTGGACCTGCTCCTTATGTTCCTTCCCCCCACCCATCAACCCCCCTTCCAATCCTACTACTTCCTTCACACCTCCACAGCCAAACCCACTGACCCTTCCCACACCATCCAGTCCCCCAACTCCTCCCATTCCAACCCATCCTAATCCACCTCAACCCTTACCTCCATCACAACCTCCTCCTACCCCTTCCCCTCCACCCACACCACCTCCCCCCCGTGCTGCAGCAGCTGACACACATCGCACACACAACATAAACATCCTTCAGTTAAACGTAGATGGCATAAACACCAAAATACATGAACTCACACAATTCATCAAACAACAGAACATACACATTGCCATCTTACAAGAAACAAAACTACACAGACCACAGAAAACACTGACATTTCATAACTTCACCACCATTCAACAAGACCTGGCCGACGGCGGTGGCGGTGGACTCATCACCCTGGTACACAAATCCATCAACTTTGCAGATACCAGTGCACACACAAAGTCACTTCTCCCCCAACATGACACCACAACAGAAATACAATCAATTAAAATACTCACTGGTAACAAATCACACATAACAATCGCTAACACATACATTCCCCCCCAATCGTCCCCCACAGTACCACACAATTACTCTCCACAGATACACCACATCACTAACATACCCAACATCATCCTGGGTGGTGATTTCAATGCCAAGTTGTTGGCCTGGCATGTCAACAACCCTGACACAGACAGAGGGCTGGTACTACAATCCCAGACAGATCATCTTTTCATACTAAACAGTCCAGACCAACATACCCATACCTCACACCAAGCCCTCTTCCTCCCATCATCTCCAGACATCACCTTCTGCTCCCCAAACCTCGCTCCCACTACATCATGGAAAGTGGTCAAAACCCTAGGTTCTGATCACCTCCCAATCATCATCACTACCAAAACCAGAATCACCCCAGCTGGCCACAAACACACATACACTAATTATAAGAGAGCCAACTGGGAGGCCATTGTAACTGAAACAGAACAACATTTCGAAACACTAAACAGTACACCCATCACAAACATCAACACCGCTGTGCACACTTTCAATACAATCATACAAAACGCAGACAAAAGACACATCCCTAGAGGCAACAGAAAGAGAGACAACCCCAACTTCACACCAGAAATTCAAGGTCTCATCAGACAACGGGACACATTGCGACACTCCCCAACACCCCATACACAAGACACCATACAACAAATACAAGAACTCAACACTCAGATAAACAGTAAAATATCAGAAAAGCAAACACTAAACTGGAAAAATTACCTCCAAACACTTGACCACAAAACAAACATCAACAAACTCTACAAAACACTAAACAGCATCACACTTTCCAACAGCAACACCACACAATCACATGCTGCCATCACAACAACAGACACCATACCCTCAAACAAACAACAAGCAAACACTCTCATCAATCACTTTTCACTAGTCAGGCATCTAACCCCCCATCAGGAAGACCGACGTATCATCAGACGTAAGAGACAGTTTCCCACAGACCCAGACTACGCACCTTTCACTTACAACCAGACGAAGCACATCATTAACAACCTCAAGCACTCATCTGCCTGTGGACCAGACAACATAAGCAACATTCACCTTAAACACCTAGGACTACAAGGCATACTAGCACTCACCAACATATCAAACTACAGCTACTCACACAACTTAATACCCAATATCTGGAAGCATGGCAATATCATCACTATCCCTAAACCCAACAAAGACCCCACATTACCCTCCTCACATCGCCCCATCACACTCCTCTGTACCCCCTCTAAAGTCACTGAACGACTGATACTACAACTAGTCACACCTCACATTCCCCTAGCCCAGTCACAACATGGCTTTAGGCCACTACACTCCACAAACACCCTGCTTACAGACCTTACACATAGAGTTTTCGATGGCATAAATTCAGCTAGGCCACCACACAGAACACTCCTAATCACACTAGACATTAGCAAAGCTTTTGATGCCATCCCCTGCCACAACCTCACAAACAAAATACTCAACACAAACATGCACAATAACACAAAAAGATGGCTGGCAAACTATTTAGCAGGCAGATGTGCACACGTAACATTTGCTGGTCAGTCTTCTAACATCAGAAACTTCACAAATGGCGTCCCCCAAAGATCTGTTTTGTCTCCTACACTCTTTAATCTATACATGCACGACATACCCACACCCCACACACCACAGATACACATAGCTTCCTATGCAGATGATATAACACTTACATGTACACACCAAAACGCAAACACAGCTGCACACATCATTCAACCTTACCTCAGCACACTACACGAATGGTTCACCACAAACAGGCTCAAAATAGCCCCAGCCAAATCTACAGTGACTCTTCTCACAAACTGGACAGCAGAACACAGTCACATCCCACACCTCACCACAAACAACACTCCCCTACCACACACACACACACACACACACAAAATCCTTGGTGTAACATACAATACATCAATGTCATTTAAACAACACATCACAAACATTAAAAATAAAATAACACCAAGACTCAATGCTTTGAGGTCACTTGCCCATACAACATTCGGACACAACAAAGAAACCACCACCACAGTATACAAACAATACATACGTTCAGTGATGAATTATGCAAGCCCTACCTGGGCTTCTAACCTGACCAAAACACACTACAACACTCTACAGACCATACAGAACAAGGTCCTAAAAATAATCACAGTCTGCACAGCTACTACACCCACAGACCACCTACATCAAGAAACCAAAGTCCTCAAAGTCAAGGATCACCTAGACATGAGAGGCACCCAGTTTCTTGCAGCAGCCTCCACAAACCCACAAAATCCACAACAGTACATGGCAGCACATCCACCCACACCAAGGAACATCAAAACAACACCCAGCACACGATACCATACACAAATACTGTCATCTCTCCCCCCTCGCCCACCTCAGACCAGCTTCCAGAAGCATATCCACACTCAGATCACTTGCCGCTCCATTCAGTCACTTAAAGACAACACACAGCTGCATGCACAGCCTCCTGACATCCACCCTTCTGAATCCTATCTTCCTCGTGAGGACAGGGTCCACCTGGCCAGGCTGAGATGTGGGCACCATCCAGCCCTCTTAAGCTACCAGAAGAGGCTGGATGACTCCGTCGCTGATGCCTGTCCAGGATGCAACACAGCAGCCCATACTATTAAGCACATTATGGAAGACTGCATTCCACACAATCACCTATGCCAACAACACAACATACACTCTTTGAGAGCTCTGTGGGAAAGTCCAGTCTCGGCCATGGCCTTCCTAAGGGACTCGGGGCTGTTCGGCCAGACTGCCTAGGGAACAACTACTACTACTACTACTACACTGTGTAACAAGAGATTCTGATCAGGGTTCAGGCCACCACATATGGGAATAATCTACACATGTTTGATATGCACAACTGGGAGTCACCTGTACTCAGCTGTCTATTTCATATCAAGGATCTCACAGCACCATCCACTTCACTTCCTTCATCCACTCTACTACTACTTGCATATCCTTTTTGCTCAATCACTGCACCAAAGTACTTTTTATTTTCTACCAGTTCAAGTCTTTTTTCCTTTACCAGTACATCATACACTAACCTTCTCTCAAGGCAATTTTACTCTCATTCATTCATTCATCATCCAATCCTGTGTTGCCCCATAAGGAATGTAGGAGCCCGGGGCTAAGCAAGTTGGGCCAAACATTTAATAGTTACCAGCCTCACTCATCCCTGAGTGGAATTATGTGAGCAATAAACCCCAACCACCCCTTGGATATAAATCAGCCCAGGCTCAATCCAACTGGAGCATCTTAGTTGTCTACTAAACCAGCAGGCACCATAATTTGGTTAAATGGTTACCACTCAGCATAGTAAATGGTTTCCTGGTGAACAGGAAACAATCCGACTTGTCACTCAGTGTAGAGTAGCCCATGGACAGGAGGAGGAGGAAAGAATGAAAGAAACACACAAGAGGAAGGAAAGAAAGAAGGAAGAGAGGAGAGGGCAGTCACCTAAAAGCAGCACTACATCAAGTATCTGAATGGTGAGTGCCGCATCCATTTTTTTTTTAACCAAAGAGGAAGGAAAAACAAATTTTAAATAATCCATACGTCAGATTACTAGTGTCCTCCATTCATAAAAAATCTATAAGACAGACAGACTTCAACAGCTGTAGGTCGAAGTTTGGGGGAAAACAACTCCGGGGAAGTGTGTTCCAGAGAGATGCAGTTCTGGGAATGAAAGAATTCTGACAGGCAGAACTTCTGCAATATGGCTGTGTGATATTCCAGTCATGGGCACTACCAGATCCCCATATAGCACGAGGGAAGTCTAGGAGAGGTGGCACAATGGACGCAACTTCGTCTTAAGCATTTGCCATAAAAGTATCTAAGATAATGCAAGAGAGGCAACATTCCTTCTCACCTGTTGGGGAGGTAGTTTATTTGTAATAGCAGGGTTATTAATAATTCCAACAGCTTTGTTCTGAATTTTGTCAAGTTGTTTTAGTGCAACCTCTCCATATCTATTCCACAAGCGTGAGCAACATTCCGGCTGACAGTGCACATGACTTATAAATTATAGCTAACTGCTCGTCAGTGAAGAAGCTACGGACTGCGAACAATAATTCAAGTTTCTCTGAGGCAGTTTTAGCAAGTGATCTGACATGAGAGGTCCAGCTGAGGGCACTGTTAAGTGAAACAACTGAGAATTTCAATACTTTTGGAGATGGGAATATTAGTAACACTGAAGGTAATATACGAATCTGGTGATATCTGTCTAATAGTATATTGTATATATTTGGCTTTGGGTGTCTGCCCTTTCCTCTCTTTCTTCCATCCTCTTCTGTCTTTCTTTCCTTCATTTTTTCCTCTTCCTCCTGCCAATGGGTAAATTCACACTCCTTCTTCTGTCCTTCTTTCCTTTATTCTTTCCTCTTCCTTCTGCCTATGAGTGACTACACTGAGTGACATGCCAAATGGTTTCCTGTACACCAGGAAACCATTTGCTTCACTGGGTGGTAACCATATAACCAAATTATGGTGCCTGATGGTTTAGTGGGTAATTAAGACACTCCAATTGGACTGAGCCTGTGTAGATATATATCCATGGGGTGGCTGGGGTTTACTGCTCATGTAATGCCTTTCAGGGATGAGTGAGGCTGGTCACTCTCATCTTCAATATCAGGACCAACTTACCTTGCTCCTGGCTCCTACGCTCCTCACAGGGCGACGTAGGACTGGATGATGGATAGGTGGATGGAAGGTTTTACTAGCATTAAATGAGACAAGGTTATTTTGTCCCCATTCACTAATCTTAGGTCCTGATTTATGGAGATGGCTGCACTGAGTTGAGCGTTAGAGATATTAAACTTTGTAAATGGGTGTTTGAGTGTGATTGAACTGTGAAGTGTTGAGTTATCTGCATATGAATGGTTGGGACTGTGGATGACAGATAAGAGATCATTAATATGAACTAGGAATAGGGTTGGCCCCAGAACTGAACCTTGTGGCACACCAGTGTTAACTGAGTGGAAATTGGAATATACATCAACTACTTTTACTCTCATTTTTCTGTTGCTGAGATATAAGGAAAGCAGAGGAACAAAAAACGCTAGTCCACTGCAAGCGTGTCTGGATAGCAAGAACAGTGCCACGCTCTAAATCTTTAGAAATATCAAGGGTTATTGCAAGAGTTCCTCCATGTTGGTCAATTGATTGATGGATGGTATGAGTCAGGATATTAAGTATATCAATGGTGGATCTTTCGTGGCGAAAACCATACTGTATTGTCCATCACTAATTAAGTTGTTGGATTCATGGTGTTTAATTACATGCTTATTAATTACAATTTCAAATACCTTACCAAGAGAAGATGTGACTGCTACTGGTCTGTAATAAGAGAGGGGTTAAAGGAACTTCCTTTCTTTGGCACTGGGTGGATATTGGCTTCTTTCCATGAATCAGGGAATGAAGAAGTACGTATGCATAGTCTAAATTACTTAGCTAGAACAGAGGCAAGTTCTGGAAAGCACTTTTTCAAAACAAATGGAGGAATTCCATCTGGGCCTGGAGTTTTGTCAGCTGGTAAGTTGTCTTGGATAGATTTTACGTATCTAATCTGTATTTTCAGAGGAACAATTATGGGAGAAAGTTCTATTGCTGGGACGTTCTGGCTGACTTCCTCTACAGCAGAATTTCTGGTAAACGTACTGGCATGGATATTCACTTTACCACGTGGGTCATTTGTAATGTTGCCGTCCAAAGATTTTAGTGGGGGAGTGGGTGATGACTTGTTAAAGTTATTATTGAAAGAACTAAGAGCTGACCAGAATACAGTAATCCCTGTACTTTCCAGACGCCCACTTTCCAGACATCCCCACTTACCAGATATTGTGGGCCTGGACCTTCAGAACCCAAAAATGGCCAAAAAAAAGAAAAAAATCCCCCCAAAATCCAAAATTTTTCCCACCCGTAATTTGAATTTGCCACGCTGCGTCGAACAGCTGTTACACCACGGACCCTCACCCCTTCTTTCCTCCCCTCCTCTCCTGTCAGGGTTGCCATTTGGTATTTTTCATTACCAAATGTGGGCCAATTTGGTCATGAAATATTCGTTTGGTAATGAATCAGAGTAATGCATTCCCAAATGGATTTTTCACATGTATGAGGATACACAAGATGGAGATGGTGAATTGTTTGCTCTCTCTGATTAATCTGCTAACGTACACAGCGTGAAAACAATCAACATGCTGTTAATTATAAGAGTGATTACATGTATTTCCACTTGTATTTATAATTAGTGAAGAATAAATGTTAGCTTTACGAATTTGGTAATGAGGAGTTTGGTAATGTGGCCATTGCGATCTGGCAACTCTGTTTCCCCCTCACCAACACCCAAACAGTTATTGCCTAACTTCGATCGCGAGTGGTAGCTTATCGTAATGGAAGCCACATGTGCTCATTTTTTTGTGAATAAACAGTGAATAAACCGCAATACCTCGCCACTAGACCACACGGGAATTTACAGTGTTGTGCAGTGTTAAGAAATTAGAATTTAGAGTGCAAAGGATTAACTGTGGAGTGCAAACCTGGTGGTTGAAACTGCCCTGATGCAATTAACAATGTGCAGTGTTGAACAGTTATAACTCACAGTACAAAGAATTACTGTAAGTGCAGCACAACACTGGATTACTGTACATGCTTCAAGAGCATTTTCACCACTGCCAAAACCTTACAAAAGGCGGCCACAAATGTGCTGTAAGTACCCTGGCTGAGGTACAGTCACTTCTAATTACTCATTCTTCATGCTTTATGTCCATTATTGGTGTGAATAGGGTCTTAAATAGGTTTAAATAGGTGCTATGCATGTCCGGTAGGGAGCTAATTAGGTGGCTTTCAAAGTTAGGCTGGGGTTAGGGCCCAGGAGGCAGGGGCCCACTGTCCAGATGGGACCACTTTCCGGACATGCCTTTGGCTCTATTACATCGGATAGTGGAGGGATTACTGTATTCTATTGCCAATAGGACTGTTAAGTAGTTTTGATGCTTAGTTGTGAAGAAAGTTTGATTTAGCGAGATTTGTTACAGCTTTTGCATGGTTTCTAGCAATTTTAAATTAACAGAGTGATTCAGATGTTTTCTGTTTTAAAAGTTATATGTTAATGACTTTGGGACACTGCTCGGGCACAATTGCTATCAAACCATTTTGGAGAGTTCAATCTTTTAGTGAACTGTTGACTTGGTATGAATAAATCCATACCGGCTAGTAAGTCATTAATGTGGGACTGAGTAGAACTGAGATCACTAGAGAAGAAAGACTGCCATGGAATGTCATCAAGATCATTTCTAAATCCATCCCAGTTTGCCCGTTCAGAACTTGGAGGTTCGGGGGTGTCGACTAATGAGGCTTTGATGAGATTGTTGTCAGATGATCCAAGTGGTGACAGCACTTCTATCCTGTATTGACCTGGATTATTTGTTAGGAAAAGATTTACTCTTACATACACTAAATGCCCGACAAACCCTCTCACATACATTTACAAACTCTGAATTTGTCTGCCACAGTCTAATACTAAATCAACCTGAAAAGAACCAAAGTATTCAAAGATACGAAACTCAGACCTCTATCGATGCCAGCTGGAGCTTAAAGGAAACATAAGGTGTCTGTTGAATCACTCTTCTGTTACCAAATACAACATACATTTTTAATACCCTCCACTTTCTCTCTCTCTCTCACCATTTGGACAGACAGATGTCGAGTGATGGCATGGTAGTGATCAGTGGAACGGAAATGATGAGTGGCCTGTTGAACACTGCGAAGGTCCAGCTGGCACACATCACACCGGTACTCTCTCTCTCGGTACAAGTATTCTAGACCTGCAAAACCAATCGGTAAGAAAAACACTAAGACCTAATTCCATTTTACTCCCTCTGAGGTGCAGGGGGCCAAGGCAAGGCTACCATAGCCCATGTAAGTGTTGATGACCAGCCTACTCCCTTATGTAGCATGATCAAATAACCCCCAGTCACCTCTTGGGGATCAAACCTATGCATGTCTGTCACTCCAACATAGGCATTCTAACCACTAGATCAGAAACAGGTGCACTTATGCAAAATAGTATCATATTTTCTCTTAAGCCTTACCTACACGAAATTTCCCTGAGTTAAATCAAATTTCCTCTCACCAACAAGAATAAAATACACGGGAGATCATTGCACTTCCCCCCCCACAAAAAAAAAAAAAAAAGAAAAAATCCCTTTCAGCTAAACAAAAGTGTCTGAAGGTTGCATGAAAAAGTTACAGCTAAATAAAACTGTTACAAGTACAATATGGAGGTTGGATAAAATAATCTTTTCTCATCAAAGCAGAGCACTTTAGTTTGTTCTTGACCAACTACTATGAAAACAGATGTGTATGTACGTGTGGGGATATAAAATTCAATCGGGGAGAAGGCCCACGAGTACATTGAACCTTGGGAGATCATTTACGGTAACAACCAATTTGGTTAGTTGAAACAAACAAAATCTATGTGATTTAGCATATCAACCATGCAGGTGTGTTTGCAGGTGTTGGGAGATAATTCACGTATGGGAAGTATTAGATGTATCGAGGTGGACGGGTGGTGGTGGGGGGATGGGGCTTGGTAGCGGTGGGGGGATGGGGCTTGGTGGTGGTGGGGGGAGGGGGCTGGGGCTCAGATGCCTGTGATTTCACGTGTTTGCATGTATAGAATAGTATACAGAGAAGCATTAATGATGTTTAGGTATGAAAAGGCAAAGGAAAAAAAAAAAAAACATCGAGGCAATACATATAAAGCACGTGTACATGTGTTGGGGGTGGGGGGAGTGGGGGAGGGGAGGCGTGAGGAGGAGAGCAAGCCAAGCTGCGTGCTCGCTATCACACGATGGTTTATTGGGGGTTGGAGGGTAGTATGGGGCTGAAAGGGAGGGAGGGGGTAGGGTAGGTAGGGGTATACAGGGTAGGGGGGGAAGGTGGGAGGGGGCTGGAGGGGGATGGAATGGGCCTCGTGGTTGGGGGAGGGGTAAGCTTCGACTAACAACATCCTATTGGGGCGTACAGAGGGGTGGGAAAGTCTTCGGAGAGGGTTATTACGTGACAGATGACAAAACATTCAGGCAATGGGTGGGCCGAGAGGGGGGGTGAACCCCCCTGCCCCCAGAGTGGCTGGATCACCCAACCCGAGGCCAGAGGGGTTAGTTCTCTTTGGCTTGAAGGGATATATGTCACAATCGGGACGGAGCAATGTGCAGGCAGTTTTTTACATGGCGCGCTATATTGATGTGATTCGGCTGAGAGGGCTAAAGTGGTCAACATGTACATTTAAGTGCTTCAGTATTTAGGGGTTAACAGAGCCAAGGGCTGCGTCAGATACTGCGTTGGGCCAGATACTGCGATGACAGATAACATAGAGTTTACTATATTCAAATTTCCAAAAGCTTCGGAATCCAAACCGTTTTGGATTTTGGGAACTGCACTGCATTACAACCTCTCAGTCAAACCTCTGCCCAACCACATCACCTAGTATCCATTACAAAATTAGAGTTCAGTGAGTGACCAAAACCAAACTTACCTCAGGTATCATAAGTCAAGTTAGTGGCACAACAGAGATGAAGATATGAACATAATCTAAGGGCTAAAACACTTGTACCTACAAGATATTTAAAATATGTGTTGTATCTCAATTTATGATGCACTGACAAAATATCAACTCTAACTTCAAGAATATACAATAGAAAACCTTTTACGGATTTGGAACTTCACACAGAACACTGCATTCATCCCAAAGAGCAGCTATGATCGCTAAACTGTAAGGCATCTGAGAGCTTAGTGAACATTAAAAAAGTTAAATATCCGGCACAGTTCAGCAAGAATATATAAAAATCCTAGTAACAAAAATAAATCTACAACTAAAGTGCAAATCATAATATATCACCCTGCTACCTACCTATGGGCTTGTCAGGGTCATAGGGCTCAAGTGAGGGAGGAATGTCAGGATCCCCCTCATCCTCCAGTTTCTCGAGTTTATGAATCTGCCATAACTCCAGCACCTTCGCATGGAAAAAGGCCTCAGCAGCTGAGAATGAGTCAAAAGTTTTGAGCTGTGATTAATCAGAAATAATTACATAAAAATCATCTAATCTGAAATTACTGTAAACTAATTCATCTTCATGCCCCTATGTCCGCTATATAGTGTATATATATCATGTATATATACAGTAATCCCCGTACTATCCGGACGCGTACTATCCGGATGCCCACTTTCCGGACGCCCCACTTACCGGACATTTTGGTCCTGGGATTCAATATTCCCAAAATGGGCCAGAAAGAGCAAAAAAATTAGAAAAAAATCCGACTTTTTCCCCCCGTAACTTGAACTCGGCCCATGCGGCACGGACCAGCTGTGTTTTGCTGCGTAGTTCCACCGCCGTCCGCTAGAGCGCCTGTGCATCCTCCCCACTTACCGTCAGTCTCTTGTGAGTGCACACTCGTCAACATGGCCGCCCACATGCTCGCTTTTGTGGTGATGCCCTACCTCCTGCAGGCTCTGCTGCTGCTCTCCTGCCTCTTGTTAGTGTGTGTGATAATGGCCCCACCGCCTGAGAAGAGGAAGAGAGTGGTTTTGACTCTGGAGAAGAAGAGAGAGATATTGGACAAGGTGGACGCGGGATGGTCAACCTAACGCATCCTCCGTGAATTCAACCTGGCTCGATCTACTTTGTTTGATATCAAGAGATCCCGCGACAAGCTCATGCAGTACATGGCTGACTTCTCATCGAAGAACAAACACAATGTGAAGAGGAAGATGATGTTTACTCCCAAGTATGCTGAAGTCGACCGTTCCAGGTTGATTTGGTATCGACAGCAACGTCCTGCTGGTGTACTGGTGCATAGCACGGAGCTGAAGGCTGCTGCTGAGAAGTTCGCAAGGCTTCACGACGCTCCAGACTTCAAGGCATCCAAGGGTTGGCTCTTCGCGTTCAAGTTACGACATGGCCTTATCAACCGTAAGGCCCATGGTGAAGCTTTGGACGCCAACAACGATGGAGTAGAGGAGTTTTGGCACAAGGTGAAGGGCTTGATCGACAGGGAGGGCCTCACTCTCGGTCAAGTCTACAACGCTGACGAAAAGGTTTATTCTATGGCTCTTTACCAACGAACACTCTAGCCGAGGAGATGGAGAAGCGTGTACCTGGCAGCAAGCTCTCCAAGCAACGGATATCTGCTTTGTGTTGTGCCAATGCTAACGGCATGCACCGGCTTAAGCCCATTATTGTTGGCCGTGCAAAGCAGCCTCGGTGTCTTCGTGGGGTGATGGATGTCCTTCCTGTCGTTTGGTACCATTCTTTGAAGGCATGGTTCACTGCCCAGATCTTCAAAGACTGGTTCCACCGCCATTTCGTCAAGGAGGTCATCAATTACCAGACAAAGACACTGGGAATCCCGCGCGACCAGGTAAAGGCCCTCCTTCTCCTCGACAATGCACCTGCCCAACCATGCGACAAGGACTTGGTGTTTGAGAATGGGCATATTACATGCATGTTTATGCCACCTAATATGACTGCTCTCATCCAACCAATGGACCAGGGAGTGATCGTGGCAATGAAGAGGCTGTACCGAAGGAAGTTCCTGGACGAGGTGATGGTTGTTCTCGAGGACAAGGATGAGCGCAGGGAGGGACGGGACACGCAAGGCCAGCGAACTTTGGAAAACCTTCGCCGCTACAACATCAAGTCAGCATTCTACAACTGGGTCAGTGCATGGAAGGAAGTCCCTGTCAAGACTCTAGAAAATGGTTGGTCTCGTCTGCTTCTCGGAATGGATGTGGAGCACGATTTCCCAGGTTTTGACGTGGATGACTTCCATGCACGTCTACGTGTGCACGGCGATGATGTTGATGTGGACGAAGTGTGTGAGTGGTTGGATGACGACGAGGGCGATCCTGGGTATCAGACCATCTCTGATATCGAGATCGCATCTTCAGTTGCAGGTGTCAGTACCCAGCTTGAAGATTCCGACAAGGATGGCAACGATGATTCAGACTCCTCTCAGTGTGACACTACTCCAGCCATCCCTAAGCTGAGCGCACTCCGGAAACACATAGAGTTCGTTCTTGACTACCTGGAACACCTGGCCTGCAACTGGGAGATGGGGCCCTTGGGACTTGTGGAGGAAGTGTGTGCTTTCAGGCGGTGCATCACTAATCGCCAAAATCGTCGTTCCTTGCGTCAATCAACCATTAACAGCTTTTTCAGATCCGTGACCCCCGCTGTGCCCATCCCTGGCTCCACACCATTGCCCCCCCAAGACAGGCCCTCATCCTCTGAGCCACAGCTCAGCACATCAGCCACGGTGGAGTCACCACTGGACATGAGTTTGCACCTCTCTTCAGAGTCGTCTGCAGTGGGTAGTCCATCATCACGTCCTAGCGACGCACCTCTAGGCCACCTACATCAGCTACTCTCAGACTGACAGTGAATAAACAGCAAGAACTCACCACTAGACCACACAGGAATTTACAGTGTTGTCTATCTATCTATCTATTGCCAGACGCCTCAATCCCGTAAGGGGTGGCCACAAACAAATCGCCTCCACGTCACCCTGTCCCCCGCCATTTCACTGCCCTGCTCCTAACTCACACCCCCCTCTCTCATATACCTCTCCACCCCATCTCTCCATCTCATCCTCGGCCTCCCCCTCCCTCTTCCCCCCTCCACCTCACTCACATACACTCTCTTCATCAGTCTTTCACCCTCCATCCTCTCCACATGGACAAACCACCTCCGTGTATTCCTTCTAACGCTTCCTATCACATCCACATCCACACCACAACGCTCCTTTATATCCTCATGTGTCAGCCTGTCTCTCCATGTGACTCCACAGGCTCCTCTTAAATAACTCATTTCCACTGCTCTCACTCTTGACTTGTGTCCTTCCAACAATGTCCAAGCTTCACTTTCATACGTTAGAGTTGATATCACAATACTGTCATGTAGTAACTTTTTTACTTCCGTGCTCACTTCCCTGTTTCTTATCACTGCTTTCAAGCAACCAGCAACCTTTCTTCCCTGATGTACCCTTTCAAACACTTCACCCTCCAAACCTCCATCCTTACTTATCACGCTACCCACGTACTTAAACGTACTCACATTTTGGAATTCCTCACCATTCAACCTCGCTGTACATTCGCTGACTTCACTTCTCTCAAAGACCATCACTTTACTCTTCCCTACATTCACCTTTAGATTCCGTTTCTTACACATTCTCCCAAACTCATCCAACAAGCCCTGCATCTCCCCTTCATCTTCACTCCACAACACAGTATCATCTGCAAACAACAGTACTGGGAGTTTCCAAACACTACCCTCTCTCACCAGGGCCACTCCAACATCCACTACCCTACCTTGTACCTCTTTTATTACCCCATCCATATACAGATTGAACAACCATGGAGACATGACACATCCCTGTTTCAACCCAACCTTCAATGAGAAAAATTCACTCAGATCACCATCCACATGCACTGCAGCCTTTGCACCATCATACATACTCTTCACAGCATTCAACAACTTCCCATCTACTCCATATATTCTTAACACTTTCCACAATCCTTGTCTATCCACCCTGTCATATGCTTTCTCCAAATCCATGAAAGCTGCATACAACTTCTTTCCCTTCTCTAGAAACTTTTCCACTAAAGATCTAAGAATGAATATCTGATCTACACAACCTCTTCCCTTCCTAAACCCTCCCCATTCTTCTCCAACTAATTCCTTTGTTCTTTCTCTAACTCTGTCAATAAGTATCCTACCATACACTTTTCCTACTATACTAAGAAGACAAATACCCCTATGATTACCACACACTTCTTTTTCCCCTTTTCCTTTGTACAAGGGAATAATTATACCTGACTTCCAATCCTCCAGGACTCTACCTTCCTCCCAGGCCAATCTACACATCTTCCACATCCATTCGACTACTATCTCTCCCCCATGCTTCAGCATTTCACCACACACTCCATCAATTCCTGGGGCTTTCCTCAATTTAACTTTCTTCATTGTTTCCACAACTTCTATCCTACTGATTTCTTCTTGTCTTCTCACCTCCCTCCTTCTCCCAGCCATTCCCCAGCCACTTATACTCGTATTACTTCCAGCCTCTATGTTCAACAATTCCTTAAAGTGTTCTCTCCATCTGCTCACTTTTTCTCCCTTCTCCACTAGTAATCTACCATTTTTATCTTTCACTCCCCTGTTAACTTCACTTCTGCCCTGTCTTACTCTCTTCACCTGTTTCCAGAACATTTTCTTACAGTCCCTCCACTTTACACTCAAATTCCTTCCAAATTCCTCATCCACTCTCTTCTTATTCTCTCTTACTAATCTTTTCACCTCTCTCTTTCTTTCTACATATAACTCTCTCTTCCGCCTCTCAGCTTCTTCCACGCCCCTATTTCTCATCCATTCATTGTACGCTTTCTTCTTTTGTGCCTCAGCTTGTCACACCTCTTCAATCCACCACGTTGTTCCTTGCACCCCCCTCCGTCTTCTCTTCACCCCACACACCACATCACATGCTGCACATATTTCTTCTGTGAATATGCTGCACACACCTTCCACGTCCCCCATCTGCTCCAATTCATATTTGTCCAATCGTTCCTCCACTTCTCTCTTATATTCTGCCTTTTTCTCATCCTCTTGTAACCTTTCCACTCTCTTGCAAATATTCCTTCTTCCTGTCCTTCCCTTATTCTATTTATCCATCTTATTTGGATCTTGATTCTGGCCACCACCAAGTAATGGTCAGAAAATCCACTCCCCCAACCTCTATAAGCTCTTGCATCCATTACACATCTTTGCATCTATTCATCTACTCACATAATCAATCACTGCCTTCCTTTCATTCAGTTCACCACCCACCCTTCTCATCACTCGCCATGTATACCTGCGGATCATTTTATGCCTGGAGAGGGTATTTGGCTATCACCAACCCCCCCCCCCCCAGCATAAATGTCCACTAACGCACTGCCATTCTCATCTATCTCAGCAGTGTTGTGCAGTGAAAAAGACAGTGGTAGTGTTAAGAAATTAGAATTCTGAATGCAAAGACTAAAGTGCAGATTGCAACACTGATTGTATTGACTTTCAATGGAACGCAAATTAGACTAGAGTGTGTAGTCTTGAGACTGGATTTATGAGTGCAAAGACTTAAGTGCAGAGTGCAACACTTATTTCATTAAGGTGCAAGTAAGACTAGAGTGCACAGTGTTAAGAGAATGGAATTCTGAGTGCAAATGACTAAGTTCAGTGCAAGACTTCATGTACAGTGTACCACAGGTGCTTCAGGTACTCCTTTTTACTGTCAGAGTCTGAGAGGAGGCGGGTTATTCATCGAGATGGCCAGGGACTTGTTGTAAGTACCCAGAATGTTTCATATTGTACAGTATTTTCTACACATACCTCTAAAACCTCATTTCACTCTTTAATGTTCCTTCTTGGTGTGAATAGGGTCTTAGGTGCTATGCATGTGCAGTAGGGAGGTGTTTTTCTGAGACAGGCTAGGTTAGGGTCCATAAGTACCAGTCCAGGAGCCAGGGACTTGTAAGTACCCAGAATGTTTAATACAGTATTGTACAGTATAAACTCACCTCTAAAGCCTCATTCCCAGGTTCTTTTGCATTTATTTCAGTCTTTTATGTCCCTTATTGGTGTGAACTGGGTCTTAAATAGGTGCTATGCATGTCCAGTTGGGAGTTGTATAGGTGTTTTTCTGAGTCAGGGTAGGTTAGGGTCCATGAGTACAAGTCCAGGAGGCTGGGGCCCAGTTTCTGGACATGCTTTTGGCTCTACTGCATCGGATAGTAGAGAGATTACTATATATATATATATATATATATATACACAGACAGATAGATAGATAGATAGATAGATATACTATACATCCATCATCCAATCCTACATTGCCCCATGAGGAGCGTAGGAGCCCAGGGCTAGGCAAGTTGGTCTTGACATTTACCTGTAAGTTGAGTGTGACCAGCCTCACTTATCCCTGACAGCCATTACATGAGCAATTACCCCGACCACCCGTTGGATAAACCTTCACCGGCTCAATCAGACTGGAGTGCTATAAATACCCACTAAACCGCCAGGCGCCATAATTTGGATATATGTTTACCACTCAGCATGGTAAATGGTTTCCTGGTGTACAGGAAACCATTTGGCTTGTCACTCAGTGTAGAGTCACCCATAGGCAGAAGGAACAGGAAAAAATGAAGGAATGAAAGACAAAAGAGGGAGTGTAAAGTCACTTGTAGGCAGAAGGACGAGGAAAGAATGAAGTAAAGAAAAACAGAAGAGGAGGGAAGGAATGGAGGGAGGAGAGGAAAGGGCAAACACCCAAGAGCAACACTACATCGAGTGAGTGGATGGTGATTGTCCCATATATATATATATATATATATATATATATATATATACAGTAATCCCTTAATTCAAGCAAACTGTTTTCACGCGATTTTGTTTATCCACGAATTTTTCGTACAATAATTAAAACAAAAAACTATTATTCAAATAAATAATATTACTATATGAGAAATAAATAAAATTTAAAAATGCCTACCTGCTGCCCATGTGCATACATGTGTGTGTGTGGGGGGGGGGGAGGTCTACCACGCACAACACAGTCAGTTTGAATCCAACGGTCGAACCATGCATAACTCACGAATCGTTATTTGTGGCTTATTTTTCTGCCTTCCAGTGATTGTTTGCTTTGTTTGCCAACCTGGGGCCTAGGCATATTGCTAGTGATGCATGTGGTAACACACCAAAATGGACTCGTAAAGTGTTGTCTCTGACAGAGAAAGTTACAGTGTTGGACAAACTTAAGGAAGGAATGTCGGCGACAATTCGCCGTCAGGACGATTCCCCGTCATCTATTTACATACCAGTTTATTTAGCAAGTACAGCACACTGGTTTTTTACTTATATGAGTTATAAAATCCCCCTTAAAATTGGTTATTAAAGTATTAATTAATCAATAATAAGTATATTTATAGAATGACGGGGAATCATCCAGGGTGAGAACTGTCCTGATGGAGAATCGTCCATGTTTTGATGGTGAATTGACTTGATGGTGAATTGTCTCGGATCCGTATGTTTGGGGTGAATGAGTAAACTGTTCGTACAATAAAGAAGGCAGAACGTACCATACAGGAGGCAGTGAGGGCTAGTGCACCAGACTGTGCAACAGTGTCTCCACCTACGCCTGTGCTTGTCAGCTTTCAGTGTTAAATCTCTAACATTTTTGTTGTTTTTCATACTTTATGCTAGTTTATAAGGTGTATGTAGGGCATAAACAGTATTATTCAGATGTAATACACTTAATACAAATGCGTAATTACTTTCACACAGGGGCAGAACGTATACGCAAATTTACCACATGTGCAAAAGGTCTGGGAGTGTAAACCTCGCGTGAATTAAGGGATGACCGTATATATACTGTATACAGTACCCTGGCGTCCAACACGGTAATACTGTATTGTCATGCACGGGTTCCGTGTTGGACCAAAAAAGTGTTGGACAAACAACAGAGCTTATGGGGAAAAATGAATTATGTCAGCAACCCTTGGAAAAGTCACCCTAAATACCTACCATATACCTATACATATATTGGTACTACTGTAATTATAATAAATGGTACTGTACTATGAATGATAACCAACCTTTTAGGATAGTGTTCGTGGGCTTGCAGGGAATGGAAGGTGGTATCCGAGGCTGTAGCTAGTCCTACTGGGTCCCCGGAGGATGGCTGCTGGCATCACTAGCAGGTAATAGCTGCTGCTGCTCCTCAACCTTCCTCATAAATCCTTTGAAAACACACTCAGAATCACTATTCTTGTCCACATCCATGGAAGGTCCTGCTTCTGCCTGTCCTAGCACTCTTCTCTCTTCCTCCTTTTGCTGGAAAATCTTGTCTTGGTTTTTTATTATGGTCCTCACGCTGGCTTCATTCACGTCGTAGGCCTTGGCGATGTCCACACTCCTCTACCCTTTCTTCTTCCTCTCGATGATTTCTAGCTTGGTGGCCTGAGGGCCGCTTCTTGGGGTTCTCAGAAGGCTTCCTAGGCATCGTAAGCAGGATAAAATGCAGTAGCATGGGCAGAAAATGCTGCAAAAAAAAAGGACTCTCCAATGCGAATTATGCGACTGAGTGGCACTGTGGCGGGAGAAATTTAAACAAAACATCACGTGAGAGCAGAAGCGTTTTTAATTGGGCGACATCATGCTCACGTCACGATAGCGGGAGGGGGAGGCTACTTGATCGGAAGTTTTGATTGACTGTCAGCATCACGGAAACGTCCAGTATGACCGTGTTGGACCAGGGGTGATCGTGCTAGAAGCGAACTATGCGGATTTCGCCCACTTCTCGGAGCTCTATCTGTGTTATGCTAATGCAGCTGTGTTACAGTAATTAAATCATATTAAATCGTACTAATTTTTTGCTCTCCGTGCTGGACGCATATCGTGCTGGACAAATGCGTGTTGGACGCGAAGGTACTGTATATATATATATATATATATATATATCTGGTAGGTGGTGGCGACCATCATCCACTCACTTGATGTAGTGCTACCTACTTCTTCCTTAGCCTTTATCATTCTTTTTCTGTGTCTGTCATCCTCTCTTCCTATTTCTCCCATCTTTCCTGTCACTTCTTATTGCTTTTCTTTCCTTCACAGGTGGCTTTACATTGAGTGACAAGCCAAATGGTTTCCTGTAAGCCAAGAAACCATTTACAACGCCGGGTGGTTACCATATAACCAACCCATACGTGCTCCCTACATGTCAACAAGTGGGTTGGTGGAGGGTTAGTGCCCCTCCCCGTAAAACAGGTAACTCAAAGTCAACTGGCCACCCCTTACGGGATTATGGCGTCTGGCAATAGATAGATAGATAGATATATTTATATATCATCATCATCAGCCGTTTGAGTGTCCACTGCAGGACCAGCCTGTCTCGACCGAAGTGGGAACGATACAGCCTATGTATCTCTACCAAGTGGCTTAGGCTGTCTGGTAGAAATCAGTTGCATGTAGGGTGAGAAGTGCTTGTACGTGTGATTGTAGTGTTGGAGTGGCTTTGGATGTGTGTGTAGTCTGTGAACCGAGTGTAATTGGCCCGTGCAAGTCGACTGGGTGCGAGCATACAGCAAGCTTGCCCCAAATACATTCTTGCCAAACGCGTTTGCAATTATACGCAGTAAGTGCTGGGATACATATAAGACAACATAAGATTAAAGAACCATTACAAAAACTGTAAGTTTACACGAGAGCCCTTAGAAAGGCAAAATCCTCAAACATCAGTGCAGTGCGTGCAGTTTGTTTTGATCACGTGATCATGTGATTCCCTGTCCTGCTTTTCCACAGTACTGTATTTGTAAGTTAAATATTTACATTACTGTTCTGGTAAGTTTATGTGCAAATTAAAGTACTATTAAATAACGTTAAAGCAAGAAATAAAGTCTTATAACCAGTTTACCTGATAGGCGTCGAAATACTGCCTTTTTATTTGTTCGTCAAGATTTGCTGTATTGCTTTTCCACAGTACTGTATTTGTAAGTTAAATATTTACTGTTCTGGTATGTACTTGTATGTTAAAGCACTTACATAAAGTTAAAGCATTTAATAAAGCCTTGTAACCTGTTAACCCAATTTATATGATTACCCATGATCGGCGAGTTCCGAGACAATTCACCGTCGTCAATTTGCCGTCACACAATTCCACGTCAAAACATGGACAATTCCACGTCAGGATAATCCGCACCCTGGATGATTCCCCGTCATTCTATAAATATACTTATTATTAATTAATCAATACTTTAATAACTATATTTCAGGGGGATCCATCAAAGTCTATGTTCAATAGCGTAGGCTTTGGATATTATTCATTAGCTGCACCTTTAGTCAATGATTAACTTGTTTCTTCCTCGCTGTAGTCGCCTTTTAATTATATTAAGCGTCACCCATAGCTGTCTTCATTAATGATGGCGAGGTCTTATTATTGTTGTGACGGTAAATGGTCCCGAAACCAATCAGCATCGGAATGTTGCCTTGTGTTTATGGATTTTTGTGTTGAAGTTTTGCTGCGTAGTACTGTACTGTATTTGTAAGTTACAACATTAAATATACCATCTAACCACTTAAAGTGCTTCATATTGATTACCAATGGCATATAACAGCAAAACACCACATTTTGGGGGTCTAGGGAGCAAAATCAGCAGTAGTTAAATCTTAAGCCGTTTCGCACCGAACACGCCACAGTTGGAAAGAAACCCATGCGTTCGGAGTGAGTTTGCTGCACTTTATATTATGCGACATTGGTTCAACCACAGCACCCCTTTTGCCTGCCAAAGCAGTACGTGGCTGAAAGAACGCTTCCAAAGTTTATTACCCTGGCAAGGTGCAAAACCCTCATCCTTCAGCGTACGAAAATGCACACTTTACCACTGTACCACAGAGGCTCCACATATATACAGTATATACAGTATATATATATATATATATATATATATATATATAGACACTTGGTTTAACTTCTAGGTAAGTATAAAACATCTGCAGCATCATGACCAACCTCAAGTTTCGGATTCCTGAAAAGGAACCATGGCATCATTTAAATGACTGATTGACTAAGAGCATAAGAAGAAAAAGTTATCAGTATATTCAGTGGAAGAAGCCTTACATGCATTCATGCATCAATCAAGCCTTCAGATTTCTTATTTCCACCACACAGGCTTACCAACCATTGATAAGTATACTATTATCCAAACAGTTAAATAGTTAACAATCAGCATAACTCACCTGCTGCCCTCCTCTCCTCCTCTTCCTTCTCCTTTTGCTTCTCTTCTGGGGTCTTCTCTTTCTCTTCTAATGCCTTTTTTTCATCATCCTTCAAATCTGCCTCTGTTTCCTTTTCTTCCTTCTCGTCTTCTGATTCTTTCTGCTCCTCTTCTGCTCCTTTTGTGTCTCCCTCTCCATCTTCATTTTCATTAGTCCTTTTTTTCACCTCATCCTCAGTCTCTCCCTTCCTGATACTGTCAGTCACCAGTGCTTCCTCTCCTTTGGCATCATCTTCTTTCATTTCCTCACTCTTTGTCCCTTCCCCTTCATTCACCTCGAGTACCGTGTCCACCTCACCTGTCTTGCGCTTCTCTTCTTCCATCCATTCTTCTGTTTTCTTCTCCATCTCTATCCTTTCCTTTTCCTTCCTCTCTTCCTCCATGGTCATTTGGTTCTAAGTAAATACAGAAGCTTTATGAGAATCTTCAATATGATGTTACCCCAAGTTAGCACCATTTTTTTTTTTTTTTTTTTCCTAATCTTGGCATACTTTAGTTTTTAAAGGCTCCAACAAGCTTGCATGCATCGGACTTGGTCACCTAATGGTGGCTCTCCAAGCTGCTTGATCCCTAGCAGCCTCCCTATTCAGTTCCTTATCCCTGACGTCACGCTCAGGGACCTCCTCCCAGGTCATTTTCGGTCTACCTCTTGCAACCCTACCCCTAACGTTAACACTTCTCATTTTCTGCACCCAATTGTCATACCCCATCCTCTCCGCATGCCCAAACCACCTCAATCTACACCTCCTCATCACAACATCAATACACTCCAGTCACATCCTATCTCTTAACTCTTCCATCGTAAACCTAGCCCCCCACCAGGCCTCGCACTCAAGGACACACTGCACAGCCACCTTATCACCGTCATTTCTGTGCATTTGAGCCTGCGAATATCCTCTTCCTTTACTGCCCAGGTCTCACTACCATACAACATTACACTCCTAACACAAGCCACATACAAAGATCCTTTGACACGGGGAAAGAGTCCTCTCAGTGTCAAGATAGGCAACAGCTCCCTTAATTTCTTCCAACAACTCCTCATTCTAGCCACAGAGCTAGCTCCAGCCCTACCTCAAACATTTAACATGTCTCCTGGATAACAAAACTCTGCCACACACTCAAGACTCTGTGACATGTGCCTGATATTATGTATTAATCTTTAGTATACTTAATATGTTCTCATGTATAAAATAATCAATTAGTTGCCTTTGTAATCACAAGTGGTTGTTCAGTTATCATTATATATATACATATATATATATATATATATATATATATATATATATATATATATATATATATATATATATATATATATATATATATATATATATATATATATATATACACTATATGTAAGTCATATGTATACGTGTAAGTGTGAAAGACTCGTGAAAACCTGTTGTCTTTTCCCACGTTCCCCCCTCATTTATAAAGACTTACCATTTTTTCCATAATGTTAGGGGTGTGGACGTGTGTTTTGAAGCATCATTATTATAAAAGCATTGTGAATCCTGCTCAGACGGCTTTTCGTGCCAGTGTTTCCGTATTCATGATCATTGTGTTATAACTATTAGCACATTGGGAATGTTTTGCGCACTTAAGTTAAATCGTGAAAGGGCGTCCTCAATCGCTACTTTTGCGCCCGCACTGTTGTCATATAAACGCCACTGTTACCATGTGAAAGTCAGTCGAGGACTGAAATTTACATGAGCAGGGTCTGTCGAGGGAGTACCTTAATATTTGTTTTCCTTCCTGTTATGTAAGCTCAACTGTTGAACCGCATCCACACCCGAATATCCGTAACTCAGAGAAATCTTAGTTCATGTATCATAGTTAGGAATTATTATTATTGTTATTATTACTGTTATTATTATTATTAGTGTTTTTATGAGTTTGAGACCCCTTGTGTCCTACCAGCATTGTGTCTATTGTTTACTTATTTCAAGGACTTAAGGGTATTATCGTGCATAAAACAATTAATTTGTTTTGATAATCTTTCTTTTTGTGACATTTCTGGCAATTATTTTTCTAAATTAGTTGTTCATTATAGTCCATTCATTATCCCTTTATAAAATTGAATTTGTTAATGTCTTAAGTATTTTTTCTTCTATTTTATATTCCCCCTAGTTCTCCATGATTTTATTTATGTTATTCATCGTGGGATAAGCACCTGAGTTATTGCTCTGAAGTGTGTCTTTCTTTGCTTCAAATTTCTTTTTCTATCTATCAATCTATTGCCAGATGCCTCAATCCCGTATGGGGTGGCCACAAACAAATCGCCTCCATGTCACCCTGTCCCCTGCCATTTCCCTGCTCTGCTCTCAACTCACACCCCCCTCTCTCATATACCTCTCCACCCCATCCCTCCATCTCATCCTCAGCTTCCCCCCTCCCTCTCCCCCCCTCCACCTAACTCACATACATTCTCCTCGTCAGTCTCTCACCCTCCATCCTTTCCACATGGCCAAACCACCTCAGTGTGTTCCTCCTAATGCTTCCTATCACATCCACATCCACACCACAATGCTCTTTTATATCCTCATGTGTCAGCCTGTCTCTCCATGTGACTCCACAGACTCCTCTTAAATAACTCATTTCCACTGCTCTCACTCTTGACTTGTGTCCTTCCAACAACGTCCAAGCTTCACTTCCATACGTTAGAGTTCGTATCACAATACTGTCATGTAGTATCTTTTTCACTTCCACGCTCACTTCCCTGTTTCTTATCACTGCTTTCAAGGAACCAGCAACCTTTCTTCCTTGTTATACCCTTTCAAGCACTTCACCCTCCAAACCTCCATCCTTACTCATCACACTACCCAAGTACTTAAATGTACGCACATTTTCCAATTCCTCACCATCCAACCTCACTGTACATTCACTGACTTCACTTCTCTCAAAGACCATCACTTTACTCTTCTTTACATTCACCTTTAGATTCTGTTTCTTACACACTCTCCCAAACTCATCCACCAAGCCTTACAGCTCCCCTTCGTCTTACTCAACAACACAGTATCATCTGCAAACAACAGTACAGGGAGCTTCCAAACACTACCCTCTCTCACTAAGGCCACTCCAACATCCACTGCCCTACCTTGTACCTCTTTTATTACCCCATCCATATACAGACTGAACAACCATGGAGACATGACACATCCCTGTTTCAACCCAACCTTCAAAGAGAAAAATTCACTCAGTTCACCATCCACACGCACTGCAGCCTTAGCACCATCATACATACTCTTCACAGCATTCAAAAACTTCCCATCTACTCCATATATTCTTAATACTTTCCACAAGCCTTGTCTATCCACCCTGTCATATGCTTTCTCCAAATCCATGAAAGCCGCAAACAACTTCTTTCCATTCTCTAAAAACTTTTCCACTAAAGATCTAAGAATGAATATCTGATCTACACAACCTCTCCCCTTCCTAAACCCTCCCTGTTCTTCTCCAGCTAATTACTCTGTTCTTTCCCTAACTCTGTCAATAAGTATCCTACCATACACTTTTCCTATTACACTAAGAAGACAAATGCCCCTATGATTACCACACACTTCTTTTTCCCCTCTTCCTTTGTACAAGGAAATAATTATACCTGACTTCTGGGACTCCACCTTCCTCCCAGGCCAATCTACACATCTTCCACATCCATTCTACTACTATCTCTCCCCCATGCTTCAGCATTTCACCACACAGTCCATCAATTCCTGGGGCTTTCCCCAATTTAACTTTCTTCATTGCTTCCATAGCTTCTACCCAGCTGATTTCTGCCTGTCTTCTTACCTCCCTCCTTCTCCCACCCATTCCCCACCCACTTATACTCACATTCCTTCCATCCTCTATGTTCAACAATTCCTCAAAGTATTCTCTCCATCTGCTCACTTTTTCTCCCTTCTCCACTATCAATCTACCATTTTTATCTTTCACTCCGCAGCTAACTTCACTGCCACCCTGTTTTACGCTCTTCACCTCTTTCCAGAACATTTTCTTACAGTCCCTCCACTTTACACTCAAATTTCTTCCAAATTCCTCATCCGCTCTCTTCTTACTCTCTCTTACTAATCTTTTAACCTCTCTCTTCCTTTCTACATATAACTCACTCTTCCGCCTCTCAACTTCTTCCACGCCCCTATTTCTCATCCATTCATTGTATGCTTCCTTCTTTTGTACCACACCCTGTCTCACCTCGTCATTCCACGATGCTGTTCCTTGCACCCCCCTTTGTCTTCTCTTCACCCCACACACCACATCACATGCTGCACATATTTCTTCTGTGAATATGCTGCACACACCTTCCACGTCCCCCATCTGCTTCAATTCACATTTACCCAATCATTCCGCTACTTCTCTCTCATATTCTGCCATTTTCTCATCCTCTTGTAACCTTGCCACTCTCCTTGCAACTACTACTTCTTCCCGTCCCTCCATTCTTCTATTTCTCCATCTTGCTTGGATCTTGACACTGGCCACCACCAAGCAGTGGTCAGAAAGTCCACTCCCCCAACCTCTATAAGCTCTTGCATCCATTACACATCTTTGTATCTTTCATCCACACACACATAATCAATCACTGCCTTCCTTTCATTCAGTTCACCACCCACCCTTCTCATCACTAACCATGTACACTTGTGGATCATTTTGTGCCTGAAGAGGGTATTGGCACAAATGTCCACTAACGCACTGCCATTCTCATCTACAGTATCTCAGCAGGCACACCCTACTCACCAACTATTCCATCAACCTTCACATTCCCTACTTTACCATTCATATCACTGATCAAAAACACACTCTCATTCCTTCCAAACTTTTCCATGCACACGTCCACATTTGTCCAATATATATATTTTTTATTCTTTTATAACACAATCAGATCATAAATACTTTTATATCACTTGCGCCACTTCAGAGTCATAACAACTCTCACCAGCAAGATCAATCCTTTCATGCCTGACAATCTGCATGTTCTCCCTGACACACTCCACACATGAAATCAGCATTATCTGGCAGTCTACCTCTAATACATCTCTTGTGCACCCACTTAACAGAAACACTGCACAACATGGAACTGCTGTACTTCCCATATCCATGTTGTAAATCGCACATGGCCATTCTCCCTCATCTCTCACAGTACTGCCACCAGTGCTACATACCATTACCTTTGTTTTATCTGCATTTACTCTCCAGCCCTTGTGTCCCATACCATCTCCCTACTTCCTAATTCTTTTCTCCGCCTCCCTTTCATTTTCTGCAATCAACATCAAATCATCAGCATACAACATCTCTCACGGAAGTCCATTTCTTAAGCAACGTGAAAGGACTTCAGGTACCGTGATAAACAACAAGGTGCTCAAGACTGACCTCTGATGCACACCAACATTCACAGAAAACTCATCACTTAAATCTCCATTCACACTTAGCTGGGTACAAACACCCACATACAGAGCCATAACAACCCTAACCAGCCACTCCACGATCCCGCGCTTTCTCATTGCCCACTTCACCACCTCCTTAGGGACTCTGTCAACAGCCTTCTCCAAGTCAACAAAAAGAAAGTCTATCTATCTATCTATTGCCCGACACCTCAATCCCGTTTGGGGTGGCCACAAACAAATCGCCTCCAAGTCGCCCTGTCCCCCTCCATTTCACTGCCCTGCTCCCAACTCACACTCCCCTCTTTCATATACCTCTCCACCCCATCCCTCCATCTCATCCTCGGCCTCCCCCTCCCTCTTCCCCCCTCCACCTCACTCACATACACTCTCTTCGTCAGTCTCTCATCCTCCATCCTCTCCACATGGCCAAACCACCTCAGTGTGTTCCTCCTAATGCTTCCTATCACATCCACACCACAACGCTCCTTTATATCCTCATTCGTCAGCCTGTCTCTCCATGTGACTCCACAGACTCTTCTTAAATAACTCATTTCCACTGCTCTCACTCTTGACTTGTGTCCTTCCAACAACGTCCAAGCTTCACTTCCATACGTTAGAGTTCGTATCACAATACTGTCATGTAGTAACTTTTTCACTTCCATGCTCACTTCCCTGTTTCTTATCACTACTTTCAAAGAACCAGCAACCTTTCTTCCCTGCTGTACCCTTTCAAGCACTTCACCCTCCAAACCTCCATCCTTACTCATCACACTACCCAAGTACTGAAACGTACTCACATTTTGGATTTCCTCACCATCCAACCTCGCTGTACATTCACTGACTGCACCTATCTCAAAGACCATCACTTTACTCTTCCCTAAATTCACATTTAGATTCCGTTTCTTACACACTCTCCCAAACTCATCCACCAAGCCTTCCAGCTCCCCTTCGTCTACATTCAACAACACAGTATCATCTGCAAAAAACAGTACAGGGAGTTTCCAAACACTATCCTCTCTCACCAGGTCCACTCCAACATCCACTACCCTACCTTGTACCTCTTTTATTACCCCATCCATATACAGATTGAACAACCATGGAGACATGACACATCCCTGTTTCAACCCAACCTTCAAAGAGAAAAATTCACTTAGTTCACCATCCACACGCACTGCAGCCTTAGCACCATTATACATACTCTTCACAGCATTCAACAACTTCCCATCTACTCCATATATTCTTAATACTTTCCACAATCCTTGTCTATCCACCCTGTCATATGCTTTCTCCAAATCCATGAAAGTCGCATACAACTTCTTTCCCTTCTCTAGAAACGTTTCCACTAAAGATCTAAGAATGAATATCTGATCGACACAACCTCTTCCCTTCCTAAAGCCTCCCTGTTCTTCTCCAACTAATTCCTCTGTTCTTTCTCTAACTCTGTCAATAAGTACAAATCCCTTTTCTCTCCTATATACTTTTTCTGAAGCTGTTAAACAGTGAATATGGCACCAGTAGTCCCATTGCCTGGCATAAGCCCAAACTGCATCTCATCAATGTTCACTCTTTCTCTAATCATGCCTTGTAGGACTCTCTGTATTACCTTCATTATCTTTTCCAGATGCTTTATGCCTCTATAATTTCTTCTTTCCACGGCATCACCCTTCCCCCTGTACACACTGACAATCACACTTTTCAGCCAGTCATCGGGGACAACACACTCATATATAATTATATTTATCTACTCACTCGATGTAGTGCTGCTCTCGGATGGCTGCCCTTTCACCTTTTTTACCTTCTTTCCTTCCTTCCTATTATATCCTTCTTTCCTTCTTTCTTTCCTCTTCCTTCTGTCTACAGGTGACTCTACACTGAATGACAAGCCAAATGGTTTCCTGTACACCAGAAAACCATTTACCATAAAACACCGAAACTTCGGACATTTTGTGAAAAAATGTAATAATTCAAGTTTATTGGAAGAGAGTGCGATATTTGCAAAAAAAAAATGATATGGGTAGGTTTGGTAATCTTCAAAGATTATTATGTATAAGTCCTATTAAACTAGCTTGAATATGTGCGGGTGAAAAAAATTTATGAATCAAATGGAAAAAGAATCGGCATTTTTTAACCCAGCCAAACTCTGTTCACACAGAACAATCAGTTTCAATTGTAAGAACGTGATTAGTACGATTATTAGTGGAAAAGTGTTGTAAGTAATGGGCAGTAAACTATTTTAAAATATACACAAACATAATCTGGGAAGAAAAATGAATGCGAACTACTCTGAAAATAGGAAGTTATTCTGGAATGAGATGCAGAAATGTAGAAGTGACAGCAGAAAGAAATATGATAGTGTGAAGGATGCAGGTGGGAGGTTACTAACCCATGGAGATGAAGTAAGGACCAGATGGAAAGAATATTTTACAAGCCTGATGAATGGGAATAGAGAGAGCAGAGCAGCTGTAAACATGATTGGTTTTGGGGGTGTCCAGAGAAGGAATGCAGTATCAGGAAATGTGACACTCGCACAAGTGAAGAGTGCTGTGAAACAGCTGAAAAATGGGAAAGCAGATGGGGTTGATAAGGTGTATGCAGAGATGCTTAAGTGCATTGGAGAGAGTGGAATGAAGTGCTTGTTGGAGATATGTAGGAAGGCATGGAGGAATGAAACTGTGCCTGCAGAGTGGAAAAAGGCTGTGACTGTACCCCTGTACAAAAAAGAAGGTGGGGCAAGTAAGTGCAAGAATTATTGAGGCATAAGTTTACTGAGTGTGGTAGGGAAGGGATATTGAAGAATTATTATAGAGAAAGTAAGAAAGACATCAGAAGTCCTAGTAAGTGATGAACAGGGTGGCTTTAGGAGTGGCAGAAGATGTGTGGATCAAGTATTTGCAGTGAGACAGATAGCAGAGAAAGCTTGTCAGAAGGACCATAATGTTTATGGCATTCATGGATCTGGAAAAAGCATACGACAAAGTAGACAGAGAGGGATTGTGGTAAGTTTTGCTCAAGTATGGTGTAGATGGTAAGCTGCTACGTGCTGTCAAAGAGATTTTATGATGGTAGCGAAGCATGTGTAAGGGTTAATGGGCATATAAGTGAATGGTTCACAATCGGTGTGGGCGTGCAATAAGGTTGTGTGATGTCCCCATGGTTGTTCAATATATATATGGATGGGGTGATGAAAGAAATGAAAACACGAGTAATGGAGAGAGGGATGGCATTAGTAGTGAATGGTGATGGGTGGAATATCTCAAATTTGTTGTATGCTGATGATGCAGTACTTCTTGCAAGTACCGGACAGAAACTTGGTAGGCTAGTGCAGAGTTTTGTTGATGTCTGTGAGCGTCGTGCCTCGAGAGTAAATGTAGATAAGAGTAAAGTGATGGTTACTGAGAGAGAAGGTAACTCCCAGTGTGATGTCACAGTGAATGGAGAGAGACTGGAATTGGTGAGAGAGTTCAAATACTTGGGTACAGTGACAGGAAAGAGACGAAAATGTGCAAAAGAAAGTCGAGTGACACAAGGAAGAAAAGTAGCTGGTGTAATGAAGGACTTGATAAGAAACAGAGGCTTGAATGTTGCAGCTGCATGAGGCTTACATGAGGGAGTGTTAGTGCCAACTCTAACTTATGGGTGTGAAACTATGGTGTGGCATGAAAATGAAAAGTCAAGAGTAAGAGCATGGAGATGGGACTGTTGAGGAATGTATGTGGGGTACAGAGGGTGGACAGAATATGAAATAGTGTGATTCGTGAAAGGTGTGGAGTGAGGAAGTCGGTGGACACCAGAATCGAAGAGAGTATCCTGAGATGGTATGGTCATGTGGAAAGAATGGATAACAATAGAGTGGTGAAAAAGGTTTACCTGACCGAATTTGAAGGAGGAAGGAAATGAGGTAGGCCAAGGAGAAAGTGGAGAGATATGGTGGATGCATGTTTGAGGAAGAGAGGTTTGGAAGTCGGTGAGGCTAGGGAACTGACAGGAGATCGAGCAGGCTGAATGAATGTTGTGAGGAGAAATGCATGATCAGGGATTTTGGCACCCCTTGTGAGCATGGCAGTGTCCAGATTGACTCAACCGGATACGTTTGTGTGAACCTGCAGAATGTGGTGAATGTTTTTTGGAGTATCCGGTAGACCCAGGATTCCAGGGGCTTGAATGATGAGTGAATGGAAGTGTGACCTATTTGGCCTGAGCAAGTTTGTGCTGTCTGGACATTGCTACTCCTCACCCTGCCCTTGGGTGGGAAAGGAGGTCCAGATGATGATGATGATGATACAAACATAATCTTGCTATGACTGTTTAATGAATATTTCTTTACAGAATAAAGTCCTAAATTCGGACAGACAAATTACTGCAAAAATACAGACTACAGGTGTGTGTGTGTGTGTGTGTGTGTGTGTGTGTGTATTTACCTATTTGTATTTACCTATTTGTAGTATACAGGAATTGAGCAATGCTCGTGTTGTCCTGTCTCCATATCCACATTTATCAAGTCTACCTTTACACACATGAATGTTTTTCTCATGCACAACCTCTTTGTCTAAGTCGTTCCAAATATTTAAGAATATACCTAATTGTGATATACACGGAATGTACTATGCTCGTGGGTTTCCGTCGCTGTTTCTCAATAAGTCGAATTTAACTTTAAACTCGTTTATGTTTTTAGACTGGACGATCTCTTTGTCCAGGCTATTCCATAAGTCTATACTTCTGTAAGGAAAGCTATATTTCTTGATATCCTTCAAGCAGCTTGACTTTTTCAATTTCATTCCATGTCCTCTTGTTGCTCTCTTATCCCATACAAACAGATCTTCTTTGTCAATTTTATCTACTCCCACCATGGTCCTGAACACCGCAATCATGTCTCCCCTTTCTCCTTTCCTCTAACGAAGGCAAATCCAGTTTTTCCAGCCTCTCTCTGTATGACAGGTCTGTCAGACTGGGGACCATCTTGGTTGCTGTTCTTTGTATTCTCTCAATCTTGTTTATATCTTTCTTTTTGTGTGGGGACCACACTACCGCTGCATATTCTAACCTGGGGCGGGTCATGGCCACTATCAATTTTTTCATCATTTCCTCATCCATATAATGAAATGCTACTCTTATGTTAGTCAAGAGCTTATAAGTCTCTCCAACTATCTTGTTAATGTGCTTTTCTGGTGACAAACTATCTTGGACCAGCACTCCCAAATCTTTCTCTTCTCTCCTTTTTGTGATTAATTCATTACCCAAAAAATAATTCAGTGATGGTCTCCTGGTACTTTTACCCATTTCCAATATTTTACATTTCTTTACATTAAATTTCATTTCCCACGTCTGGCTCCAATTGTGTATCCTATCCAAATCCTCCTGCAGTATTTTACAATCCTCCTCAACCTCTATCTTCCTCAAGATCTTTACATCATCAGCAAACAGACTCGCATAACTGTTCACTCCATCTACCATATCATTTACATAAATCAGGAACATTACTGGCGCCAACACTGAGCCTTGAGGGACTCCACTTGTTACTTCCCTCCATCCAGACATCTTTTCCTTTATTACTGTCCTCATTTGTCTGTCTCTCAAAAAGTCTCTCATCCATTCCAGAAGTTTCCCCTTTAGTCCTCCTATATATTCTAGTTTCCACATTAGTCTCTTATGAGGTACCTTGTCAAAGGCCTTCTCTAAGTCTAAGTACACACAATCCACCCAACCATCTCTCTCCTGTACCACATCAATCGCTCTTGAGTAAAAGCTCAACAAGTTTGAAACACATGACCTTCCACTTCTGAATCCAAACTGACATTCAGCCAAAATATTCATCTCTTCCAGATATTTTATCCATCTGTCTTTCAGGATTCTCTCACACAATTTTGCGACCATGCTGGTTAGAGACACTGGTCTATAATTCAGGGGTTCTTCCCTGTTTCCTCCCTTGTAAATTGGTACCACATTTGCCCTCTTCCATTCTTTTGGCACTTTCCCCTCTTCCAGTGAGCATACAATTAAGCTGTGAATTTTATCCGCCAGTTGTTCTCTGCATTCCTTCAGTACCCAATTAGAAATTCCATCAGGTCCTGGGGCTTTCCTTACATCTTGAGTTTCCAGTAATTTATACACTTCCTGCACCTCCACTTTTATATCTTTCATCACCGGAACATTTCTAATCACTCCCTCCCCTTCCACAAGCTCCTTTTCTTTAGTGAAAACTGACTGGAAACGTTTGTTCATTATTTCTGCTTGCATTGCCGCATCATTAAAGACCTCTCCATCTACTTTCAGCTTGGTGATTCCTTCCTTTTGTTTCAGTTTGCCATTAACAAATCTATAAAACAGTTTGGGTTCATCCTTGCATTTGTCAATTATACCTTTTTCAAAATTCCTTTCTTCTTCCCTACGTATTCTTGTGTATTCGTTTCTTGTTCTTTTATATTCTTCCTTTGTTCTGTCGTTACCTCTCTTTCTCCAATTGTTCCACGCCTTATCTCTCTTTTTTGGCTATCATACACCTTCTATTAAACCACTCCTTTTTCCTGTTTTCTTTCCCTCTTACTCTTGGTACAAATTTTTCCACTCCCAAATTATAGAGGTCTAGAAAGATATCCCACTTCCTCTGTATCTCTCTTGTTTCTCTGAATTTTCTCCAATCCGCATTTTCAAAAAAGTTTCTCAATCCTGTAAAATTTGCTTTGCCAAAGTTGTATCTTCCCTGTCTATGAAGCTCTGTCTCTTTGGCTCGACGTTTCCTATTAACATCTGGAACTCAATGACCACGTGATCACTTTTTCCCAAAGGACAGAGATATTCCAATGATTCTATTACATCAGGTTCTTTGGTGAACAGTAAATCTAACCTTGCTGGTGTGTCCTCACCTCGAAACCGTGTCTCTTCTTTGACCCACTGCGTCATCACATTATTCATTATTATATTTAATAACATAGTACCCCACGAATCCTAGCCGCCTCCCGAGTACCATTCCTCCCAGTTCACCTCTTTACAATTAAAGTCACCCACCAAAATTATATTATTGCTTTTCTCAATTATTTTTTGCAAGTAGCTAGCCATATCTGACAACATCTCATGGTATTCGTCATCCTTCCATGCTCTCGTCTTTGGGGGAACATACACTACCGCCATATCTCTCTTAACATTCTCTCCAGTTTCTAATTTCATATATATCACTTCAGCCCTGCCTTCTCCCATTTCCACAGTATCTACATTTATGTTGTTCTTCACTGCTATCATCACTCCTCCTCCCTTTTTTTCTTTTCTGTCTTTTCTCCACAGTTTGTATTTACCATCTCCCAAATGAACATCAATATCTTCTCTTAATTTGGTCTCTACAAAGCACATGACATCAGGTTCATGTTCTCTCAAGAAATCATTAATTTCGATCCTTGTCGATATGAAACCATCAACATTAGTATATATCACCTTCAAATTATTTTTGACATTATTAATACCCTCTTCTCTCCTACTCTCTGTCCGTACCACTTCCTCAACTTCTGATCTTTCACAACCATCCCCCCTAATTTCCTTCACTTCTATTTCCTTAAATACCATTTCCTTACTTTCATATCCAATACTCTCCAAAAAAAAGTATTACGTTCTTCCTTTGTCCTCTTATCATTTTTTTCCTTTACTTCTTCCTTTAATGATTTTAAAGCTTCTCTTTCTTCTTCATTCAGATCTTTTCTTATTATAATATTTTCCATCCCCGCCTCTTTGCTTAATTTCCAGGTCACTTTAAGTATCTCATTTATTACACTTTCTGATGTAAACTTGACTCTCATTGGTCTTGTTTCCCCTTTCTTATAAGGCCCTATCCTCCTTACTTCCTCAATTTCTTTTACCCACTTGTTTCCTTCGGGGTCAATCTTGCCTAATATTCCTCTCACCATGTTCGTGTCTCTCTCGAGTCTTGCGAACCTAACCTTTTCTTCCTCTTCCCTGTTTCCAAATACTATCACACATCTGTTCCTTTCTACAGTTTCTCTCACTATTTTCTCTTTTTTCTTCAGTATTTTCACTACATTTTCTTCCATTTCTTTCTTGTTCATTTCCCTTTCTTCCTGGATGATCTCTCTTAAGCTGACCACTTCTTTCTGTTCTTCCTCTACGTGTGCCCACTTTGCCTTGTGTTCTTCTAGTACATTACTCACCTTCTCCGTTTTATTAGTACTCTCTTCAAGTTTCCTCCTCAGTTCAACATTTTCCCGCTTCAAATTCTTAATCTCTTCATTGGCTGTTTCGTTGGACTGGATTAGACTCTGTATGGTGGTTTGCGTATTTCCTGACACATCCTTTATCACTAGATTCTCTACTTTTTTTTCGAGTTCACTAATCCTCATAATTAATGTTTTCACTAGGTCCATGACATTAGTATTAGCATCAAATCCTTGAAATTCCATTCCCTCATTGTTTACATTTTCGGCCATCTTTAACGTACCGATCAAGTACCTAAACAGCTGTTACCAATAAGCCACAAACATTCATGTATACTATTGCCAACAAATCTTTACATTTTTGGTAGTCTACCAACTTTCATTATTTTAAATTTAAAGAAAGACCCTAGGAGACAGGACAGACAAAATTCCTGAAACTACTCAAGGTCAGGAGCGATGCCTGGGACGTCCTCTCTCTCCGGCTGTTCGCGCGTGTGTGTGTGTGTGTGTGTGTGTGTGTGTGTGTGTGTGTGTGTGTGTGTGTGTGTGTGTGTGTGTGTGTGTGTGTGTGTGTTTTACAAGCACAGGCCTCTTAAGGGAGTGTGCATATGTGTGTGTGTGTGTGTGTGTGTGTGTGTGTGTGTGTGTTTGTTTTACAAGCACAGGCCTCTTAAGGGAGTGTGCATATGTGTGTGTGTGTGTGTGTGTGTGTGTGTGTGTGTGTGTGTGTGTGTGTGTGTTACAAGCACAGGCCTCTTAAGGGAGTGTGTGTGTGTGTGTGTGTGTGTGTGTGTGTAAGACCAAAGTGTGTAGCTCGTTAAAATGTTCCACGGTGCCAGCAGATCCAGTGTCTGGCCCTTGGCCTTTGATTGATACTGCTACTGTGAGTTGAGGCAATAGGCAGGATGAGGATGGGGAAGGCAGCAGGTGTGTCTGGGTTGACTGCCGAAATGTTGAAGGCCTCAGGCGATATAGGGGTGAGTTTAGTCACTGACCTGATAAATAGGATTATTTATGAGTGTGTTGTCCCAGATGATTGGCTGAAGAGTGTAACTGCAAATGTGTATAAAGGGAAGGGTGATGCCCTGGAAAGAGGAAATTTTAGAGGTATAAAGCTTTTAGATCAGATAATGAAGGTAATGGAGAGTGTTTTAGAAGGTATGATTAGAGAAAGAGTGAATATTGATGATGCAGTTTGGGTTTATGCCAGGTAGGGGGACCACTGATGCTATATTCATTGTTCGACAGCTTCAGGAAAAATATATTGGTAGGAGAAGAGATCTTTATTTTGTTTTTGTTGATCTGGAAAAGGCCTTTGACAAAGTCCCTAGAGAGGTGGTGAAGTGGGCAATGAGAAAGCTTGGCTTGGAGGAGTGGCTGGTTAGGGTGGTTATGGCTATGTATGTGGGTGCTCACACCCAGGTAAGAGTGAATGGAGATTTGAGTGATGAGTTTTCCATGAATGCTGGTGTTCATCAGGGGTCAGTCTTGAGTCCCATGTTGTTTATCGTGGTACTTGAAGCCCTTTCACGTGACTTTAGAAACGGACTCCCGTGGGAGTTGTTGTATGCTGATGATTTGGTACTGATTGCAGAGAACGAAAGGGAGGCAGAGGAAAGGTTTAGGAAGTGGAGAGATGGTATGGGGCACAAGGGTTTAAGGGTAAATGCAGATAAAACAAAAGTGATGATATCTAGGGTTGGTGGCAGTACTGTCAAAGACGAGGGAGAGTGGCCATGTGCAGTTTGCCACAAGGGCGTGGGAAGTAATTCCATCTTGTGCGGTGTGTGTGATAAATGGGTGCATAAGAGATGTAGTGGTATCAGAGGTAGACTGCAAGATAATGCTGATTTTATGTGTAGGGCGTGCCGGGGTGAACAGGTGGAGATCGTCAGACGTGAAAGGATTGAACTTGCTGGTGAATCTCTTGAGTGTGTGGAAGAGTTTTGTTATTTGGGAGACATGTTGTGTGCTGGAGGTGGGGCTGGAGCTAGCTCTGTGACTAGGGTGAGAAGTGGTTGGAAGAAGTTCAGGGAGCCCTTGCCTCTCCTGACATTGAGAGGACTCTCCCTACGTTCTAAGGGGTCTTTGTATGCAGCATGTGTTAGGAGTGTAATGCTGTATGGTAGTGAGACCTGGGCAGTGAAGGAGGAAGATATTCGCCGGCTCAGACGTACAGAAATGACAATGATTAGGTGGATGTGCAGTGAGTCCCTGCATCCAAGGCCTGGAGGGGCTGGGTTTACGATGGAAAAGTTGAGAGGTAGGATGGGACTGGAGTGTATTGGTGTTGTGATGAGGAGAGGTAGATTGAGATGGTTTGGATATGTGGAGAGGATGGGGGATGATAATTGGGTGAGGAAGGTGAGAAGTGTTAATACTGGGGGTGGGGTTATGAGGGGTAGACTGAGAAAGACATGGGACGAGGTCATTAAGTGTGACCTCAGGGTTAAGGGACTGAACAGGGAGGCTGCAATGGATCGTGCAGCGTGGAGAGCCACCATTAGGTGACCAAGGCCAACACATGCATGCATTTTGGAGCCTTTAAAAACGAAAACGAAAAACGAAACGGTGCCTTCATAACATGTGCCTGTGTGTGCGTGTGTCTTTTGATTTGTGTGCGTGTTAGTGGGTGTGTGGGTGTCATCAGAACCAGTAAGAAGTGTTTAACATTATTTCAATATGCATTTGTTGAGTCAGTGAGGCAGCTACTTGATAATTAAGTGCAATTTTGTTTATGAATACAAGATCCGTTCCCCTTACAGTTTGGAATATATGCAATCCATTTTTATATTATTTTTTCGTCTAAAAAAGTTTCTGAATAGTTCTTAGTTATATTTATGGCCAGAATACCGCACTACAATGTGATATGATGCATCTTAATGTGATCTCAATTTATGAGCTCAAAAAAGAAGATATTTTTGGATATTTCTCTTTATATATGTATAACTTGGGCCACGAGTGCCTAATATTTTTTTTTTACATTTTTTAAAAACTTCTAAAGTATCCGATGTTTGGACAGTGTGTCCAGAGATAGGTGCTATTAACCATTCTCATGTTTAAAGGGCAAATACATGATTGTCTGAAGTTTGGAAGAGCTGTCCGAAGTTAGGAAATTTGTTCCTAACTTCGGACCCTTGAAAATGAAAAAAAAAAAAAAAAAAAAACACGAGTTTAGCGTGACTAATTTTTTTTATTAAATGGATTCAGTAGGTACTGTCCCTGGCCACCACATGACACCAATAGGGATAAAATTGCACCATTTTACACAGAGCTACTCATTAAAACACATAAAAAATGTCCAAAGTTAGGATGTTTTAAGGTACTATGCTGGGTGGCAACCATATAACCAAGCTATGGCGCCTAGTGGTTTACAGGGTAATTAAGGCGCTCCAACCGGACTAAACTTGTGTCGATTTATATTTATGAGGTGGTTTGGGTTTATTGCTCACATAATGCCATACAGGGATGAGTGAGACTGGTCACTTTCATCTTAAATGTCACGACCAACTTGCCTAGCCTTGGGCTCCTACACTTCTTATGGGGCAACACAGGATTAGATGATGTATGTATCAAGTCAGTCACTAACCCCACTCCTACATTTCCTAAGACCTTCAGCATTTCAGCAATCAACCCAGACACACCTGCTGCCTTCCCCACCTGCATCCAGCCTATTGCCCAGCTCACAGTAGCAGTGCCAATCAAAGGCCAAGGGCCAAACACTACATCTGCTGGCTCCAAACCTTCCCTATTCCAGTCAACTCTTCATTCTACAACTGATTATAATGCTGTCTCCAGCCATCATTAATATCTCCAATGTTCAACACTATCTTTCCTTCATTATTCTTCACACACTGCTCCCCTGTGATATCCTTGTCTTCCCTCTTCATCTGATTTGCCACCTTAAATATCATTTTCTTCCTCCTCATCATCATCCAGACCTCCTAGGCAGGGTGATGAGTAGCAACATCCAGACACCCCAAGTTTGTCCAATCCAATGGGCCATACTTTCATTCACTCATCATTCAAGACCCCAGAAGCCTAGCTAGATCTGATACACCAAAAACATTCACCACATTCTGTAGCTTCACATAAACTTATCCGACAGAGTCAATCCGGACAATGTCACGTTAAAAAGGGGTGCCAAATCCCTGATCATGCACTCACAACATTCATCCAGCCACCTAAATCTCTTGTCAGTTCCCTAGTCTCATCGACTTCCATACCTCTCTTCCTCACACACTCATCCACCATATCCCTCCACCTTTTCCTTGGCCTACCCTGCCTGTGTCCTCCTTCAAAATCACTCAGATATACCTTTTTCACCACTCTTTTGTTATCCATTCTCTCCCCATGACCATAACATCTCAGTACCCATGACCATAACATCTCAGTACACACCATTGTCTCACATCCATATGTTAAAGATGGCATTAACACTTCTTCAAGTAAGCCTCATAGCTGCAACACTCAAGCCTCTGCTTCTTACCAAGGCCTTCATAGCACCAGCTACTTTCACTCCTTGTGTCACTCTACTTTCCACTTCTTTGGCATATTTTCCTCTCTCTTCTAACACTGTATCCAGGTATTTCAACTCTCTCACCAATTCCAGTCTCTCTCTCCACTCACTGTAACATCGCACTGGGAGCCACCTTCTTTCTCAATAACCATCATTTTACTCTTTTTGACATCTACTCTCAAGGCATGACACTCACAGACATCAACAAAACTCTTAACTAGTCTACTAAGTTCTTGTGTGGTATTTGCAAGTAGTACAGCATCATCAGTATAAAATGTATTTGAGATATTCCATCCAGCACCCTTCATTACCAAAGCCATTCCCTTCTCCATTACTCGTGTTTTTACTTCTCTCATCATCCCATATATATACATATTGAACAACCATGGGGACATCACACAACCTTGTCGCACACCCACACTGATAGTGAAGCATTTGCTTAGATGCCCATTTACCCTTATACATGCTTAACTATCATCATAAAAAATCTTGACGGCACCTAGCAGCTCACCCTTCTCAGCTTGATCTTGCATACCAAAATCATATGATCTGATAGACCTCCACATCATCCTCTCATGGCCCTTGTATCAGTAACCATTCCCAGCATTGACCTCTCTATGAGCACATAATCAATCAGGCTCCTTTCAACACGATCCAAGTTCCCTCTCTACCACATATATTTATATGCATCTTTGTGTGTGAAATACGAGTTACAAATGCACAACCTCCTTTCCTGACACATATCTTTCAGTTGCTTCCCATTATCATTTTCTCCTGGTACTCCATTACATCCCATTATGTCATTCTCAGGACCAGTGCCAACTCTTCCATGCATATCGCCCATTAATCACTTTATAGCTCCTGGGCAATTCTCCCACTGCTTCCTCCAGCTCATCCCAAAACCTATCTCACTCCTGTCATTATATGATGATTACGCTACAATCACAGCCACTTTCACCATGAGTTACAAATGCACAACCTCCTTTCCTGACACATATCCTTCAGTCGCTTCCCATTATCATTTTCTCCTGGTATTCCATTACTACCCATTATGTCATTCTCAGGACCAGTGCCAATTCTTCCACGCATATCACCCATTATGATCACTTTCCAACTCCTGGGCAATTCTCCCACTGCTTCATCCAGCTCATCCCAAAACCTGTCTCACTCCTGTCATTATATGATGCTTACGCTACAATCACAGCCACTTTCACTTTCTCAAACATGAACTTAACATACATACATCTCGAGCTGACATATTTGTAATCTCTTATTCCACTCTGTCACACATCATTCATCAACAAAGCAACTCTTTCCCTGCATCTTCCTCGCCCATTTTTGCCTGATCTTACACATTTCACATCCTCCCACTCCTCCACTTCACACTCTTTCATCTTTGTTTCACACCTCGCCATCACAGCATATCTCACACTCTTGAACACATTCACCACTTCCACCCTTTTGCTCTCCTCATTCACACCTCCCACATTCCACATGGCCATGCGAATCTGCCCATTTGGTTGGGGCCCTGGGCAGGTATTGTGCCCTCCGAGGCTCTCCGAAACATTTGCCATGATTATTGATTATAGACAGGGGAATCTGGGGGACACTTAACCCGGCCAAAAACCCTGGTTAGATGGTTACCACCCAGTGTAGTAATTGGTTTCCTGAGTACAGAAACCATTTGGCTTGTCACTTAGTGTAGAGACCATTGGGCATCATAAGGCATCCCTACATTGAGTGAGCAGATGATGGGCCCTCCATCAGATAAAGTTATCTTTAAAGTTACTCTAATATAATGTGCAGTCCCCCACTTACCTTGAGGTGGCGAAGTGAAAGACGATGTTCTTCTGCATTGGCTCGACCATCATAGTGATATCCACAACAGTTACCATCCATATACTGACTCACCAGCTGTCGACAAAAGAACACATTGCATCATCAACCTGCATCAATACTTTCATCTTCAATAATCAACCAATCATCAGGCCACAAAGGAAGCCATGTCCTGTATGGTTGCATCACCATTATCAAGCAGGAGTCAAACCCTATAAAGTATGTCATCATCATCATCATCATCATCACTATCAAGCAGAAGTCAAGCCCTCTATTTCATCATCACATCAATCATCAACCAATCATCATGAAATCACAAAGAAGATTAAAGTTCTCTCTCTCACTATCATAATTTATCACTATTTTCCATCAATGAACCAACCATCATCAAGCCACAAATGAAAGTCAAGACCTTTATTATATTATCAACAGCATTCACTAACTCAATACACTGTCTTACCAGGTGTCACAACAAAATATAGCTGTATTTTCAAGCCATAAAGAAAAGTTACTTACAGTGGAATATCACATTTCGATGGGCATATGTACCTAAAAATCACTGCAAAATTCAGATCAACGAAATTTAAACTGAACTTCTTATAGGAAAAATTAGTTTGGGTCCAGGGCCTCCGAACCTAACTACATAAAATCATGATTTTTGCCCACAGCCCCTGTAAACTTTATGAACTATAATTGTGGTTAAGTAACTGTAGTTCTGCATTGTATTGCCATACTGTCAGGAAGTGTATACTGTACTTGGTGTACTTCTGCCCTTTCCTGTATTGCCATTTCTCCTTTGGCTGTGAAGATTTAGAGGTGCCAGGCTGCTCTTGTCCATTACCACTGCTACCCGAAGAACCACTCTTGCTTGCCATCTTGAAACAGGTAAGTTGCGACGAAAATACAAAGAAAATACATATAACTAAATTGCAGTGAAATGCATGTCCACATGTGGAAGGTACAGGCTGAAAGTGCAGCACTTGGCTGTAGAGGACTGGCTGCTGGCAGGACAGTCGCAAGATGGCCGCCGACAACAGAGCATCGCCTTGCACATGGCTTGTTGTTGTTGGTACCTACTCCCATCCGGGAGCTCTTGTCCTTAAACAACATGACTATTTTTTTTTCTCAATCTCTATTGTTCATTTCTATGTTGCTCCTTATATTCATATTTACCATACTTCTCTTCGTTTCAGTATTCTGCCTACTGTATTTGCTACCACCTGTAATTCATTTTGTTTTGGTATTTCTACTATTGATTCTCTTCCTTCAATTTCTCGTTATATCTTCGAGGTATTAAAGTATCGATTAATTAATAATAAGTATATTTACTGAATGACAGGGAATCGTCCAGGGTGTAAATTGTCCTGACGAGAAATCGTCCATGTTTTGATGGGGGTATTATCTGACGGCGAATTGACTTGACGATGAACTGTCTCGGAACCATATCATCGTATGCTTCATATACTGTACTGTATGAATAAATGATGTTGATTTTCATTCTCTTCTTGACAAGTCACATACGATATTAAGTTAGGCTCATACTTTTTCTTATAATTTTCCTTCACTTCTAGCATTTTGGTTCGCATCAAAAATATTATCTTTGTTTGTTCTGGGTGGAGTCTGGCCCTGAGAGCACGTCACATACAACAGTACGTTAGGTTCCTATTTTTTCTTATAATTTTCCTTCACTTCCAGCATTTTGGTTTGCATAAAAAATATTATCTTTGTTTTGGTTGGAGTTTGGCCCTGAGAGCATCGAAATATGCAACTCTGCATCAAAAAGTAAGGTAGGCAGATCATTCCAAAATGCATCGAAATTTGATTAATCGAATTCTAAACTGTCGACATTTGAGATTCCACTGTACCGCATTTCCCCACATTCCTATCATCTATATTTTCTCTTCTCTGCCAGTGCAAATGCATTCTAAGATGACTCAGTGTACCACATGAATTCATTTGCCCTGGCAGAGAGGAGAAAATCTAGTCAACAGGAATGAAGGTTTGCTTTGTTGGACAAAATTACTAGGCTTGCAATTCCTACATTTTTATTCTATTTTTTGCAAAGCAGCCGAGTGGCGAGTGAAGGGTGGAGTAACAGTGGTCAGATGGGGAAGAAATACAGAAGGGCCATGGCTGTATACACGGCTGACATATGAACACAGGAGTCATAATAATTCTAATGTACAGTACAGCATTCCTTCCCACATTATCAGTTCACAAATAAATGTTAAATATTTATATCTCTAATTTATACTTCCATGTTCTTAGGAGTGAATTAACAAATATTATTTAACAAAATTATTTTATTTTGTGCATTTTGCATTACTAAAAGAGACTGCAATTGTGTAAGTTATGTCCATAGGGTATGTTTAAGAGGAGACAATGTTTCAGCTGGACTTTGTTAGTGTGTCCCCAGATGGGACTGGTGAGTAATGTACTGCATACACTGCAATGATATATTGTAGCTTATATATATATATATATATATATATATATAGAGAGAGAGAGAGAGAGAGAGAGAGAGAGAGAGAGAGAGAGAGAGAGAGAGATATATATATATAGATATATAGATATATATATATATATATATATATATATATATATATATATATATATATATCTATAATAATATATATATATATATATATATATGTATATATATATATATATATATATATAAAAATACTATATATATATATATATATATATATATATATATATATATATATATATATACTATATAATATATAAACTATATATAGAGGAGTAGACTGTAGCACCAGTCGAACAGGGCAGTACTCCCGAGGTTGATGGCAAGCTGGTGATACGGAGAGCTGGAGCTCCCGTTTCACCAGCCCTCAGGACTTGATCCTGACCATCTCCCTTTTCTGAACATTTTCAGTGCATTCATTTACACAGAGAGTAGGCCAGCATGCTCTCATAATACCTCTACCTTCAACTGTCTACACCACACTACATGCGCATAACATATCACACCTTCTATTCACATCTTTAGTAATGGCCGCTGCAACAATCAAATGAGGTGGTACCTCGGATTGCCACCACCGGCAGGGTAGGGCTGGAGGCACAGGGTCCTCCCGGTCGCCATCAAACGACTGTGCCGGCAGCGACTGTTGCTTTTTCCGGGAATGCTCGTCGGCGAAGAGGTGACGGTGCAGCCTTATTCTTTATCAACATCCGCGGCCTTACCACAAATTTAAACTCAGTTCATTTTTTCCTTCAGTCCTTATCCCCTTTGGCCCTTTTCCTCACAGATCCACAAATCTCACCCTCTACCGATATATCTCCATTTTGTTTTCCCGGTTACCATCTCCTTACAAACTTTCGAAACAAGGGCGGCACCTGTTGTTATATCAAATCCCAATATGCAGTTGATACTATTTTAAACTTAACTTCATCCAGTTTGATTACTCATTATATAAGGTAAATTGCCAAAACATTACCAAATATATCTGTGTAGTTTATCGTTCCCCCAATGCTTCTTCGGAACCCAGTGTATTTGATTCCATATCCACTCAGTTGAGTAACCTTGACCTTGTCCTTGGCAATGAAATTACCATTTTGGGTGATTTTAACATACACAATGCTGAATGGTTATTGCATTCTGCCCGGACTGATGACGCTGGTCTAGAATGCGAGCTGTTTGCGGAATCGTTTAATCTCACCCAGTTGGTCAAGCAACCAACCAGAATACCTGATAATCCTGACCATAATGCCCATCTCTTGGATTTATTCTTGACAAATAATCCACATCAATACAGGATGGAGGTACTGTCACCACTTGGATCCTCTGACCACAATCTCATCAAAGCCTCATTAGTTAACCCTCCTACTCCTCCCCATTCCGAACCTGTCAGGGTGACCCGATGGCACTTTGACAGGGCAGACTGGGATGGATTTAGAAATTATCTTGCTGATGTTCTATGGCAGTCTTTCGTCTCTAGTGATCCCAATTCTACCCAGTCCCACATTTGCGACTTAATACTAGCTGGTATGGATTTATTCATACTAAGTCAACAATTCACTAAAAGATCAAACTCTCCAAAATGGTTTGATGGCAATTGTGCCAGAGCAACAGCCCAAAAGTCATTAGCATATAACTCTTACTTAAAATCAAAACATCTGAATCACTCTCCCAATTTAAAATTGCTAGAAATCATGCAAAAGCTGTATTAAATCTATCTAAATCAAACTTTCTTCAAAAGCAAGCATCAAAACTACTTAACAACCCTAATGACAATAGAATATTCTGGTCAACTCTTAATTCTTTCAATAATAACTTTAACAAGTCATCTTCCATTCCCCCACTAAAATCTTCAGATGGCAATATTACAAATGACCCACGTGGGAAAGCAGATATCTTTGCTAGTACCTTTGCAAGAAACTCTACCATAGATGATACCAGCCAGAATGTCTCAGTACTGGAACTTGATTCTCCCGAAATTGCCCCACTTAAAATACAGACAAGATTCGTAAAATCCATCCTAGACATTTACCTACCAACAAAGCTCCAGGCCCAGATGGAATTCCGCCAATTGTTTTGAAAAAGTGTTCCCCTGAACTTGCCTCTGTCCTAGCTAAATTATTCAGACTATGCATACGTACTTCTTTATTCCCAAATTCATGGAAAGGAGCCACTATCCACCCAGTTCCGAAGAAAGGAAGTTCGTCTGACCCCTCCAATCACAGACCAATAGCTGTCACATCTTCTCTTGGTAAGGTATTTGAAACTTTAATTAATAAGCATATTGTTAAACATCTTGAATCCAACAACTTAATTAGTGATAGACAATACGGTTTTCGCCACGAAAGATCCACCATTGACATACTCAATCTCTTAACTCATACCATCCATCAATCAATTGATCTCTTTGGAGGAACTCGTGCAGTAGCTCTTGATATCTCTAAAGCTTTCGACAGAGTATGGCACCGTTCCAAGCTGTCCAAACTCCCTTGCTATGGACTAACGTCTTTTGTTCCTTTGATTTCTTCTTATCTTAGTGACAGGAAAATAAGAGTAAAAGTAGATGATGTATATTCGACTTTCCACTCAATTAACGCCGGCGTGCCGCAGGGATCAGTTCTGGCGCCAACCCTATTTCTGGTTCATATTAATGATCTCTTATCTGTCACTCACAATCCCATTCACTCATATGCAGATGACTCAACACTACATAGTTCATTCACACTCAGACATCCATTTACAAAGTCTAATATCTCTACCTCTCAACTCAGTACAGCCATCTCCATAAATCAAGATCTATCTACAATCAGTGAATGGGGACAAAACAACCTTGTCTCTTTTAATGCTAGTAAAACTAAATATATACAGTTTACTAATAGACAGATATTACCAGATTCGTACATTACCTTCAGTGCTACTAATATTCCCATCTCCAAAAGTATTGAAATTCTTGGTGTCTCACTTAACAGTGCCCTCAGCTGGACCTCCCATGTCAGATCACTTGCTAAAACCGCCTCAAAGAAACTTGGATTATGGTACAGAGTCCATAACTTCTTCGCCGACGAGCAGTTAGCTATAATTTATAAGAGTCATGTGCGCTCTGC
>NC_137025.1:8437500-8545000 GCF_032717465.1 Coenobita brevimanus | reverse complement strand
CTAATCCTTCTGCTTACACTGTTAATCTTTCTTCTCTGTTGGGCTCCTCCGATCACAACCTCATACCTTAACCTGTCCCATCGCTCCAGTACAGCCTGTGGACCCTCCAAAGAAATGTCGGTTGTGGCACTTCGGGGCTGTTGATTGGGAGGTCCTAAGGCAGTACTTTTTTATTGTTCCTGGAATGATTATCACTTCCACGGCCGGGAGCCATCCGAGTGTGCCTTGCATATTACGGAGGTTACTCTCTCGGGCACAGAAGCATACATTTCTTTCTCGTATCCTTTGGCTAATGCAAGAAAAAAAAAAACCCTAGTTTAATCACACTTGCTCCAATTCTGTCCACAACAAGGAGGAGGCCTATAAAATTTACCAGAGCCAACCCACCCCTGAATCACAATGCTTTTATGTTTCTGCCAGGAATCGTGTTGTTTGTTCATCGCTCTGCTGAAAATAATTTCATCCATACTAAATGCTCTGAACTCTCCAACTCAAATTCTTCCCGTTCCTTTTGGCACCTTGCCAAGAACATTTCTAACAACTTTAACTCATCATCCTTCCCTCTTCTTTTCTACACTGATGGCTCTGTTGATATTTCTTCTACTGATAAAGCAGATCTCTTCTCTCAGACTTTCTCCTCCAATACCACCTAAAAAGATTCCAGTGCTATTCCTCCATCACTTCCCCCTTCTGACTTCCTCATGGCTGACATCAACTTCTTCAGCTGATGTATTTTCTGCCATCACTGGCCTCAATACTAACAGGGCAAATGGGCCTGATGGGCTCTCCTGTTGTCCTCAAGAACTGTGCTTCTGTGCTTACACCCTGCCTAGGTTAGCTCTCTTGCCTTTGTCTATCAACTTGTATTTCTCCTTCTTGCTGGATGTTTGCTCTCATTCAGCCAGTCCCAAAGACGGGTGACCATTCCCAACCCTCTAACTATCGCCCAACTGCTTTAACATCCTGTGTCTCAAAAGTTTTCGAGTCTGTTCTTAACAAAAATCTTTTAAAGCCTCTTTCCTATCACAAACTTCTTTTTGATCATCAGTACGGGTTCCATCAAGGATGCTCCACCGGCGATCTTCTCACCTATCTTTCAGACTCTTGGTCATCCTCCTTTTGGGACTTTGGCAAAAGCTTTACCGCTGCACTTGACATCTCAAAGACTTTCGATTGAGTCTGGCATAAATCTTTAATTTCTAAACTGCCCTCCAACGGTTTCTATCCATCTATCTGTACCTTCATCTATAGCTTCCTTTCTGGTCGTTCTATAGCTGCTGTTGTAGACAGCTACTGTGCTCCTAGATCTATCAATGGTGGTGTTCTTCAGGGCTCTGTCCTATCACCAACTCTCTTCCTTTTATTCATCAATGACCTTCTAAGCTGTACATCTAACCCTATCCACTCATGCGCTGATGATTCCACCCTTCACCTTTCCATTCAATTCCTGCAACGTCAACTTCAGCAGTTACTTCAACAAGGGATGAGGCTACGGCACACCTAATGTCTGACTTGGCTTGTATCTCTGACTCGGGTAAAAGTAATCTTGTTGTTTTCAGTGCATTAAAGACTCAGCTCTTACACCTATCAACCCAACAAAATCTTCCACAACAGTATACACTAATGTTTAATAATATCCAACTCAATCCTGCATCATCCTTAAACAAACTTGGGGCTTCATTCTCTTAGGACTTATCTTGGAGAGATCATGTTACATCTCTTGCAAAATCTGCTTCCAAGAGACTGGGTGTGTTAAGCCGACTTCGTACCATCTTTACCCCTGCACAGTGGATGACTTTATACACGGGTTTTATTCACCCATGTGTAGAGTACAACTCTCATGAGAGGAGGCTCCCCATGTACAGCTCTTCCTAAAAGAGTGGAGTCAAAGGCATTTCGTCTCATTAACTCTCCTCCTCTTACTGGCTCCCTTCAACCTCTCTCTCTTCATTGCACTGTTGCATCTTTATCTCTTTTTTATCGCTACTTCAATGGTCACTGCTCCTCTGAACTGTCTGCATGCATCCCTCCACCTTTACAACGGTTGTGTAGCACCCGTCTAGCAACAAACTCTCACCCCTTTTCTGTCCTACTCTCTAATGCAAGAGTTAACCATTACTCCCAGTCCTTCATTTATGCAACAAGTCAAGTCTGGAACTGTCTCCCTCAGTCTGTATTTCCTCCTTCCTATTATCTTTCAAATGCAGTGTGTCCAGTCATCTGGAAATGAACGGATCTTGAATCTGACTCTTTTGTATTTTTTTTTCTCGGAAGGAATGGTTTGTGGGCTCCTGGCCTTTGGTTCCTTCTTCCTTGCATTAAAAAAAAAAAAAAAAAAGGAGCCTCCAAAACCCTTGGTACTGGGGGCCAAAAATCCAACAAAGGCTCCGGCACGGAATGGGATACCAGGTCTTCAAAACTAGGGGAGTGTATAAGGGTTTTACATGTAAAATAAAGCTAGAAAATCTGAAACCCTGAATGATGGTAAAACATATGTATGAACCAATTCACTGGGTACTCTGGCAACAATGGCAGACTTGAAGGAAGCATGGGATGGGCTTAGTCAGCACTCCCCTGTCAGGGCTTGGGGCTGTGCAGGTGCAACCTGTGGTCCATCCCCATCTTTTATTCATTCTATCTATGGAACAGAGAGGCTGCTACAGATCAAGCAGCATGGACACCCACCACTGGGTGACCAATGCCAGCACATGCAAGTACATTGGAGACATTAAACAAAACTAAATAAAATGAACTTTTTTTTTCTTCCCCTGACCCTCATCAACTTACTACTTTACATTGAAAAGCCAGGTTAAGGCAATGACTAGGTCGTTACGACAAAAACAACAAAAATTATGATAAGAAAAGACTCACAGTATACTAACCATGTGCTCTGTGGTTTTGCAGTGGTTCTCAAGGCTGGTTCCAACTGTACACTCACAACTGTGGCATCGCCGAGACCCAGTCACCTTCTTTGGCAGTCTCTTACATGCCAGCTGGTATGGAATTGGCAACAAAAGAGCTGATTAGCAGTTTGCATTCCTGTAAATGTCAGTTACTTAACCATATTCTTATACTATTATATAAAAAAATCTTCTGAAACTCATGGACTGCAGAAATTCTGTCTCTTCAGCCAGTTGCTCCTAGCTCTACTCCAAAGATCTTTCACTGAATTTATGTTAACACTTTACAGGGCTAGCCATGCGTAACTGTTCTACCTCGTTCCCAGGCCGGGGATGAGTTGCCTATGAAATGAAGCTATGCTGCCTTTGGGGGCTCCACGGATTTACCACTCACGCACTCCACAAAATGTGCATACGCCGTTTTGCTTTGACATAATATAGCACCCTTTTCTTCATACATACATACATATATATATATATATATATATATTACTTTTTTTGTTGTGGTAGTAATGTACAGTACAACGTATTATGCATATATCATGAAAATTTCATCCAATTTTGACCATAAATAACTGGGAAACATGTGCTGGAAAAAAAAAAAAAAATGGAAATGTGCTAAAAAGGTACAGTACGATGCACATTTACTCTCAAAAGAAATTACTTATTCAATATTTGATAATACAATCACAAGATACAACTAACTTACACTTCCCATAAAATTATCAGGTCTCTGTGATATCTGATTTAAAAAAAACACACACACACACACCATTACTTACTTACCAAAGATTTGTGTTTTTTTCTACATCATAACTGAGGCGTTGAGTCGAATAATGACAAACGTGCCAAATCAATTTTTTAAGATAAACAGTCACAAAAATTTTTGTTTCAACTTATTAACCAGCAGCCCAATTTCTATGTCCCCAAAAAACAGGGCTGGTAAAATATTTTAAGATACATAAGAATAAAATACAAACATGATATATCAGGTTATAAAGCTGTTCAGCTATTAACCCCATATCATGGTACCTCTATGGAAAAAAAAAAAAAAAAAAAAAAGGAAAATAACCACAAAAATGAAAAGGACAATCACCAACCTACGTACACTAGTCTATCTATCTATTGCCAGACATCTTAATCCCATAAGGGGTGGCCACAAACAAATCACCTCCACGTCACCCTGTCCCCCGCCATTTCACAGCCCTGCTCCCAACTCACACCCCCCTCTCTCATATGCCTCTCCAATCCATCCTTCCATCTCATCCTCGGCCTCCCCCTCCCTCTCCCCCCTTCCACCTCACTCATATACACTCTCCTCGTCAGTCTCTCACCCTCCATCCTCTCCACATAGCCAAACCACCTCAGTGTGTTCCTCCTAATGCTTCCTATCACATCCACACCACAACGCTCCTTCATTTGTCAGCCTGTCTCTCCATGTGACTCCACAGGCTCCTCTTAAATAACTCATTTCCACTGCTCTCACTCTTGACTTATGTCCTTCCAACAACGTCCAAGCTTCACTTCCATACATTAGAGTTGGTATCACAATACTGTCATGTAGTAACTTTTCACTTCCACGCTCAATTCCCTGTTTCTTATCACTGCTTTCAAGGAATCAGCAACCTTTCTTCCTTGTTGTACCCTTTCAAGCACTTCACCCTCCAAACTTCCATCCTTACTCATCACACTACCCAAGTACTTAAATGTACTCTCATTTTCCATTTCCTCACCATCCAACCTCACTGTACATTCACTGACTTCACCTCTCTTAAAGACCATCACTTTACTCTTCCCTACATTCACCTTTAGATTCCATTTCTTACACACTCTCCCAAACTCGTCCAACAAGCCCTGCAGCTCCTCTTCATCTTCACTTAACAACACAGTATCACCTGCAACTAACAGTACAGGGAGTTTCCAAACACTACCCTCTCTCACCAGAGCCACTCCAACATCCACTACCCTACCTTGTACCTCTTTTATTACCCCATCCACGTACAGATTGAACAACCATGGAGACATGACACATCCCTGTTTCAACCCAACCTTCAGAAAGAAAAATTCACTCAGTTCACCATCCACACACACTGCAGCCTTAGCACCCTCATACATACTCTTCACAGCAGTCAACAACTTCCCATCTACTCCATATAGTCTTAATACTTTCCATAATCCTTGTTTATCCACCCTGCCATATGCTTTCTCCAAATCCATGAAGGCCGCATACAACTTCTTTCCTTTCTCTAGAAACTTTTCCACTAAAGATCTAAGAATGAATACCTGATCTACACAACCTCTTCCCTTCCTAATTCCTCTGTTATTTCTTTAACTCTGTCAATAAGTATCCTACCATACACTTTACCTAATACACTAAGAAGACAAATGCCCCTATGATTACCACACACTTCTTTTTCCCCTTTTCCTTTGTACAAGGGAATAATTATACCTGACTTCCAAACCTCCAGGACTCTACCTTCCCCCCTGGGCCAATCTGCACATCTTCCACATCCATTCTACTACTATCTCTCCCCCATGCTTCAGCATTTCACCACACACTTCATCAATTCCTGGGACTTTCCCCAATTTGACTTTCTTCATTGCTTCCACAACTTCCATCCTACTGATTTCTTCCTGTCTTCTCACCTCCCTCCTTCTCCCAGCCATTCCCCAGCCACTTATACATGCATTACTTCCATTCTCTATGTTCTCTCCATCTGCTCACTTTTTCTCCTTTCTCCACTAGCAATCTACCATTTTTATCTCTCACTCCCCTACTAACTTCACTGCCACCCTGTCTTACTCTCTTCACCTCTTTCCAGATCATTTTCTTACAGTCCCTCCACTTTACACTCAATTCCTTCCAAATTCCTCATGCACTCTCTTCTTACTCTCTCTTACTAATCTTTTCACCTCTCTCTTCCTTTCTCCATATAACTCTCTCTTCCACCTCTCAACTTCTTCCACACCCCTATTTCTCATCCATTCATTGTATGCTTTCTTCCTTTGTGCCACAGCCTGTCTCACCTCCTCATTCCACCATGCTGTTTCTTGCACCCCCTTCCGTCTTCTCTTCACCCCACACACCACATCACATACTGCACGTATTTCTTCTGTGAATATCTTGCACACACATTCCATGTCCCCCATCTGCTCCAATTCATATCTACTCAATCATTCCTCCACTTCTCTCTTATATTCTGTCTTTTTCTCATCCTCTTGTAACCTTTCCACTCTCCTTGCAACTACTCCTTCCTCCAGTGCGTCCCTTCTTCTATTTCTCCATCTTACTTGGATCTTGATTCTGACCACCACCAAGTAGTTGTCAGAAAGTCCACTTCCCCAACCTCTATAAGCTCTTGCATCCATTACACATCTTCGCACCCTTTCATCCACACACACATAATCAATCATTGCCCTCCTTTCATTCAGTTCACCACCCACCCTTTTCATCACTCACCATGTATACCTGTGGATCATTTCATGCCTGAAGAGGGTATTGGCTATCACCAACCCCCTCCCGGCACAAATGTCCACTAACGCACTGCCATTCTCATCTATCTCAGCAGGCACACCCCACTCACCAACTATTCCATCCACCTTCACATTCCCTACTTTACCATTCATATCACCGATCAAAAACACTCTCTCATTCCTTCCAAACTTTTCCATGCACACTTCCACATTTGTCCAGAACTCTTCTCTCACTCTGCTTACACGATCTTGCGTTGGCACATACACGCACACAATCGCCCACATTTGTATTCCAACTTTCAATCTTACCCCCACAATCTTTGAACCAACTGATCCATACTCTCCTATGTTCTTCTTCCATCTTTTACTCACAACAATACACACTCCTTCTTTTGCCCTCTCATTCTCACCTACTCCTGCACATATACCCCATTCATACTCCCATTCTCTCTCACTCTCTCGTCTCCATTTAGTTTCAGTTACTCCACATACATCCACTTTCGCACCCTCAAGCACCTGAACAATCTCTCTCTCTTTCACCTCATCATTCACATCCCTTACATTCCACGTTGCGATCCATACCATGTCCTTTGTCCAGTCCATGGTCGTCATCTTTTGGTCAATCCTCGTCCGAGGCTTCTTGTTTGTCTTTTTTGTTAGCTGTTTTCCGGGGAGGGGCACTAACCCTAAGCCAACCCTTTTAGTCGCTTCATACGACAAGCAGGGATACTGAGGGAGTATTCTTGAAAACCCCCATACCCACAGAGGGTAGTGCTGAACGTATTTAGGTGCTGTGGGGGGGGGGGTTGAGGATTAACAGTAGTCTAGTATATCATCAGTTTAATGCCTTCCGTTCATCCCTAACTTGTTTCAGATTAGGACAAGTGCCTTGACTGTCAGTTTCCACTGATCCAATTACAGCCACTTTCCCAAAAACAGAACAAACTCTATGCTCCTCTAAACCGTGAATGCTGAGGAATGATGATTGGCAAACATCATAAGTTACACTGGCATACTCAACATTATAACCAATTGTAGTGACTTGCATAATTTATGGCCCTTGACACGAGGCCGGCTCATAGCAACACTTTTCACAAGACTGGCAATGTAACTATTCTGTTATAATCACTCATTGCCCAAAATGCTGTAAATAGATCACTTACCATTGCCCAAGTTGTTGAAGCAACCACACTTACAAGGAGGACTGATTTTCACTGCTGGCACTTCCTTTTTTGTGCTATAACTCGTGTATGCTTCCCCAGCATTTTGTTTTTGATTGGCAACTGCATGTTTCCAAGAAGATGGATCACATTTTCACTTCTGTGTACGCTCAGGGACCTCCTGGTGGTCATCACTATCTAAATCACTCCTGTTGTGATGTAAAATCACTGTACATCTGAGGTGAAAATAATGTACAGCACTAAACCAAAGGCACATCTATGTGGCTTTCAGTGTAAACAGAACTGGGAAGGGCAGGATCTGGCCATATCCACCAGCCGACACACCCAAAAAATACAGCGCTGATTGGCTGTGTGACATCATTATGAGTCCCACCACTCATTAGCAGCCTGGAGGAGTGCCTGCTGGCATGTTCGTCTTTCTCCCGCTACAACTTTCCTCGGGAGAGACACAAGCCACATGTACTAACCTGCAGCATGTTGGGACAAGAATCCACCTTCCTGTATAGGACTTTCGACCATGCTGTAAAGACAAACGTGCCGTGAACATGTTTCCATAGGATAGAAAAATGGCAAACAAGTGTGCTGCGACCTAAATCTCAATTTTAGATTTTTGGCACGTTCATCGTTATTCAACTAAACCCCTCATATGATATCAAAATACAATATATAAAAAAAGGTATGCATCATATATGAAATAAGGTACAGTACTGTACTGTATATCATAAAAATTTGAGTGATAATCATCATCATCTGGATCCCCTTTCCCACCCCAGGGCAGGGTGAGGAGTAGCAATGTCCAGACAGCCCAAATTTGCCCAATCCAATGGGCCATGCTTCCATTCACTCATCATTCAAGCCCCTGGAATCCTGGCTCTATCGGATACACCAAAAACATTCACCACGTTCTGTAGCTTCACATAAACATATCCAATCGAGTCAATCATACTATGATATCAAAATAGATGAAATAAGGAATTTATCACATGAAATAAGGTATCTCATAAAAATCTGAGCAATAAAAAAAAAAAAAGGGGGGGCAAGCAGTCTCCCTCAAAATACAATGTGCATTTACATAAAAAAAATTATTTATTCAATATTTCATAATACAGTGACAAAATACAACTAATTTCACACTTCCTTTAAAATTTTCAGGTCTCTGTGATGATATCTGACCAAAAAAAAAAAAAAAAAAAAAAAGTGAAAATAAAAAATAACAACATAGGCATAAAAAATATATACAGTACAGTATACAATGTATAAAATTACACACCCAAGATTTGTGTTTATTTACTATATTTTAATATGATAAATCAGCTCTCTGGGATAGAAAATAATGAAACAGAAGAAATGACGCGCAGGCGTGGCATTGGCCCGGATTTGGTTGGCTAACAAATGGTGCATCGGCATATCATCAGCCTGGTAAAGTGTTAACGAACTGCCTCTGTTGTGGAAGTTAGACACCTTAGGTAAGTGTGTTGTTCTGTGACAGGCAGCGTTATAATGAAAGCAGAGTAGAATGCCTGTAGGTTGTATTTCATACTGTGAGAGTAATGCGCATGTGTGCCATGGGATGATGGGCAATAGTACAATAGTACTGTACATTTTTCTGACGGTGGGGGGAGGAGTGAGATGCATGAGGTCAGTATTCTGTGGCAGATAAAGCAGCATTATTACGATGGCAGAATGCACTGATGGTTCACTTATTCAGGAGATAAGTGTGCAGTCCATGAGTAATATTTTCCATATTGCAAACCTAAGCACTATTGACACCTTACCTTGGCCTCTGACAGTAGAACATTCATTGCAGCTGCACAGCGTGCATGGAACGTCTGCGTGATAAGTTCGTGGTTCTTGCCCCCTAGATGGCTCAAATATGCCTGTGTATAAGAAGTAAATTTACTGTCACCATCATGAAAAAAGTAAAGATGGAGCTATCTTATCAAACTATCTGTACTAAAAATTGCTGATGATAGAAAATACTTTTACAGCATGAAAAAGTTTTTTGTTTCACCTCAAAAACATGAACACATAAGAATCAGAATTAACCCAGTCATAATTACGGACACACTTCACACTTCAGTATTACTGTATATTCTTGCTGAATATCAGACGCCTTTCTTCATCCAAGAGAAAACTCAATAAATTTCTTTAAAGTGGAGAGAATGGAGAATGAAAGACTGACTAAGAGGGTGTATGTGGGTGAGGTGGGAGGAGGGAGAGGGAGAGGTAGACCAAAGATGAGGTGGAGGGATGGAGTTGAGAGGTATATGAGGGAGGGGGGGGGTGAGTTGGGGGGAGGGTAGTCAAATGGTGGGTGACAGAGCGACTTGGAGGCGTTTTGTCTGCGGCCACCCTTTGCGGGATTAGGGCGTCGGGCAATAGATAGATAGATAGATATATACAGTATATATATATATATATATATATATATATATCAAAAGTGAGAGGTAAGGGCATCCAAAATCCAGTTACTTGATGCAGTGCTTCCTTCATGTGATTCTGCTTTAAGTGACAAGCCAAACAGCTTCTTAGGGTTGAGAACTATTTACCATATTGGTTGTTAACCATATAACCAAATGGATGCCTGGTGGTCTAATGAGTTAAGGCTTTCAAACATTTAAGGCCCAAAAGGTCTGCGTCCAAGGGATGGTTTGAGTACTGGTATACTGCTCATAATACTACAGTATTTTGCTCATATAACTACAGTACTTAGGGTCAATGTCGGTTCTACCACTAGGAGAACTAAGTGACCGCCTATTGCGGCATCAACTAGGGGACACAGATTTCCACTAAATATAAAATATTCAAGTAAATTTCTGTAGATCCAACACTCTTTAGGTGCAACAATAACTGAACTGCCACAAAAGGTCTGCATATTTTCCAAGCCTAAAATACATTAAAGTCTGAGGAGGGGCCACAGGCACACCATCACATTTACCTAGGGGATCAGATGCCTTAGGACTAGCACTGCTTAGTGCTGTGCAATTAGCGATTAGTCAGTCATGCCATAAATGGTGAGCCTACTTATTCACACACTACACCTAGCAATATTTTCCTTCTTCTGCATATGGTATTACACAACATATAGAGAAGCAATGTTTTTCCTTTTTCAAACTATTACAGTAGATGAGTACAGCACCAAAATCTCCCAATCATTTTTCACTGTCAAAAAATACTTCATCACTTCAACTGACAGTGTTTCATAATTCTCATCTGGACACTGGACAACCCATGATGATTGATGAATCAATGAAGGTTGTGGACAATTTCTGCTACCTTGGTGATGTTATCAGTACAGGTGGCAGTGCTGAGCAGAGTGTCACTAAAAGGTGTGATGTTACCCACCCTGACATCTTCAGTATTCTCGTTGTCCATTAAAGGGAGTGTCTGGCATCTGTGTTAGGAGTGTTGTACTGCATGGCAGTGAAACATGAGTAAAAGAATGGATATACAGTACAAGCCATAAGGGTGTGGGAAGTAATTCCATCTGGTGTCTAAGAGATGTGGTGGTATTATAGGTAGACTGCAATGTAATGCTGATTTTGTGTCAGTGGTGTGTCAGGGAGAGCATGTGGAGATTGTCAGGCATGAAAGGACTGATATTGCTGGTGAGTCTCTTGAATGTGTGCAACAGTTTTGCTACTTAGGAGATATGTGTTGGAGGTGGGGCTGAAGTGAGGAGTGGTTGGAAGAAGTTCGAGGAGCTGTTGCCTTTCCTGACACCGAAGGGGCTGTCCCACTGTGCTAAGAGATCTTTGTATGCAGCATGTATTAGAAGTATAATGCTGTATGGTACTGAGACCAAGGCAGCAAAGGAAGAGGATATTCATAGGCTCAAACATACATAAATGACAATGATCAGGTCGATGTGTTGTGCATCCTTGAATGTGAGGCCTGGGGGGGTTGGGTTTACGATTGAAGAGTTGAGAGGAAAGATGGAATCTGAGTTTACTGATGTTGTGATGAGGAGGGATAGACTGTGATGGTCTGAGCATGTGGAATGGATAAGGCATGACAACTGGGTGTGGAAAGTGAGAAATGTGAACGTAGGGATATGGCTGCAAGAGGTAGACCGAAAAAGACCTGGGATGAGGTCATTGAGCATGACCTCAGGGATAAGGGGACTGAATAGGGAGGCTGTCAGAGATCGAGCAGCATAGAGTCACCATTAGGTGACCCAGGCCAATGCATGCAGGCATGTTGGAGCTTTTATAAATGAAATGAAACTAATAAACAATACAAGCACAACAGGATATTCTCTAAAGAGCTGAAGCACAACAGGATATCCTCTAAAGAGCTGAAGCACAACAAGATATTCACTAAAGAGCTGAAGCACAACAGGATATCCTCTAAAGAGCTGAAGCACTACAGGATATCCTCTAAAGAGCCGAGCTGATGGCTAGGAGTAGTAAACATAAAAGAGGGAGAAGAAATGAGATCGTTATGGGATGGACATGTCTAGAAAACTGACTGGGGGAGTTGGGTGAGTGTGTGTAGAAACAATAGGTGCCAGGCCACTGATGGAGAGGTGGACAGAGGAAGACATGGCATGAGGTGGTGAGTGCTGACCTCACATCAAGAGGTACTACCAGAAAGCTGGCACCGAAGACAGCAAGGTGAATGATTGCTATAAGGTGAACCCCACTGACCCATGCTACACACAAAACATGTAAAACTGAAAATGATAATGACAAAGGAGCACCTGGCGAATCTTTTCAGATTAACAGATGACAGCAAATTATTATTATTATTTATTTATTTATTTTTTCTGAATGTATGCCAAGTTGGTAAAATTAAATAAAGGGGACAAATAGACCACAGGCCCCACCCACACGCACAGTCCCAAGTCCAGGCATGGGACCTAGGGCCCACAGCCCACCAGCTGTGACCAGCAGCTGTGGCAGTGGCCACAGGGCACCTTGCCAGGACAGTTACAGGAACACCCTTCAAGCATGACTTGGCACTGTAACTGCCGTTATTATGCGCCCAATGATAAGGCAGCCTCCTGGGGCATTATTCCCTCTTACTGAAAAGGTTACAGAAGCATTCTGACCACACACACATCCCAGACACAAGTGATGCATGGTTACAACCATTAAGCCCAACTCACCTTTGTGTTGGGGAATTTCACCATGTCACACATGTGGCACTTCAAAGCAGAACGCGGGAAAAAGTTATGAGAGTCTGGTTGAGCCTGCAAAGAAGAATAAGAAACAAGAATAGATACATGTACTGTGTAATAATTTACAGATTAATTACCTGATTCTGGTCACCTGGCCTCATGCCCCTATATCTCATGAAGAGCAATATGGAACTATTATGTACTATGGGTCACAAAAGTATTAGTGCACAAGGAGGTCCAATGTCTACCAAAAACATTCAAACAACTGCATACACAGCCAATGTCTCACTGTGTATGAACAATGTCTTTTTATATAAAAATAACATGTGCTAAATGTTTGCAAGAGGATATTGCTAGCTGGTGATATATGACACCTCCCAACATCAGGGCTACCGTGTGGCAGGTTGGACACTAAAATTTCAGCTACCTTCATTCTGTGGTCCCAAATGTTTCAAGCATATTGTGCACTGATAGTTTTGTGACCCACAGAACATGCACACAGACATACACAACTGTGACTGCCATGACAACACCAGTTTGGATTATTTGTCTTCCATTTATTTTTCAATGGTAAGATCTTTCTGAACTAACCAGCTACTGAATAAGTTGCACTGAAGCTAGACTTTTTTTTTTTTTTTTTTTTTTTTACACCATGCAGTGATTCACCTAAAGTGGTATTCCAACAACAAACATCCAAGGCTTTAAATTGAGAATGCCTGTAGTTTAATTATTCATCTTCTGCTTTCAGTAACAATTAACTGTCATATATGTACAAGAAGTGAGAGAGATGCATGTCTGGAAATGAGACCATTAGTTCTGTATTAGGGAATGAAGATGTGGCCCTAGTGAATGTTTCTGTCAGAGACCACATCCAAAACCTGACTACTGACATTATAGGTACAGATTTTTCTTTTCTTTTCTTTTTTTAAAGTGCACCTGATGTGCTTAAAAAATGATACTCCTGTACATACCTCTGCAGACCGAAAAAGACCTGGGATGAGATCACAGAGTGTGACCTCGGGGATAAGGAACTGAACAGGGAGGCTACCAGAGATCAAGCAGGGTGGAGAGCCGCCATTGGGTGACCAAGGCCGACACATGCTAGCATGTTGGAGCCTTTAAAAACAATACGATATGAACGATATATATACATAATTAATGAACATACCGTATGTAGAAAATGTGTTTGGTATGCAATGGAGATTATCACGGCAGCTCGGACAATCTGCTGATCAAAACAACCCTTCTCCCCCCCCCCCCAAAGAGTCTGGACTCGAGAGGTTCTACTGAACTTGGCTGAAAAGTTTACTGACTACTAACCTCATCTGGTTTCTTCTTCTCCTCCTTTGCCTCACCATCCTTTCCTTCCTTCCCTGCTTCTGTCCCACTGAAATGCAGTTGTGAGATTAGAGCTGGGGTAAAAGTTCAACTGTCAAAGTGCATGAAGGAAAGTGGCTTGGACTGGAGGGATGAGAAGGAAATAAGAGGAGAATGAAATGCTTGGGGACATTTTTGTCATGGCCACCATGGATGAATTCTGGGACTGAGCATCTGGCAACAAAGAGGTACAAACAGAGACAGTATTTAATTAGTTTTGATGCTGCATCTGGCAACACAGTGTATATCTTACAATTTCTTATTATAACATCACATTCTTTATCAATATGTGCAGTGCAGCCTACCCTCTAGGTACCAGAGACTAGAATACATATTCTCCCAATCAATGGAAAGGATATGTCTGCTGCCACAATAAACATTTTTACTATCAGGCATCTGGACAGCACTCACTAGATCACCAGTTAGCAGATCCTTGATGGCACATGCTGACAGATGTTTTAATATCCTTAAGATACTCTGTACCTGTACCCTGGACTAATCAAAATCGCTACACTAAAAATGTAACCCCATAACAATTTCTAATTCCTTCTTGATAATGCTTGAGAACTGTAGAGAGCCATGAGGAAACTTCTCCAAATGAAGAGGAAGGAGAATAATCTCTACAACCTCATCAGCACAATAATCTCTTAAAATCTTATTCTTGCAACCACTGGACAGTTTTCCTCACTCTGGGAGCAACTCCGCAGAGGTAAGAGATTGATACATGCACACTCACATTCAAGTTCTCCCTCAATACCAGCTACATGTGTTGAGGTATGGACTACATCACTGTCTGTTCACTACTGTACTTAGAAGCAAAACTGAGAATTTGAGTTCATTTGGAATTTGCTTTGAAGCCAGATGATGACAACTGGATATAACTGGGATGAGTTGAATGATATTCACACATCCTAAGACTGTTTCCTGTAGGGTAAAACAGTTATGGTCAGATATGGATGGTATCAGCCAGTCCTACATTAAACCTGGCAAGGTGCAGGAACCTTAGGCTAGGCTACAGTAGTCCACAACACTTCAATGAGGGTGTACTGCCTACACTCCCAGTGCCATTACTTGGTCAAAAAACTTCCAACTACCTCTTCAAGATATTAACTAATCAACACTACACACAGTCTTTCCTTGACTGAAGCAAGGATCTTGGACAATACATGCAATTTCAGTATGCAAGTATAACTCACCTACTTGAGTAATTGTGGCACTGATATGCAAGACACATTAGAGGAACCACTGACTGTGAGTGTACAGGTATGGTAAAAACTGTCTGTGGCATTGATAAGTTGAAGAAAATATTGTACAAGACACTGCAAAAACACATTTATTTTTGCTTTATCCTACCAATGAGATGAACATCTCTTTTACATCACATCTGCTACTGTCATGTGACTTTATTCAGCTCAGGGAAGAACTCTCTAAATGAAAGGTCTAATGGAGACCTTCCAATCCCAATAATACAAAACGTCTCACCCAGGCTAAATAATATCACCTGATGGTGGGAAGAATAAAAAGGCATCATTCTAAAGATATGAAATACCAGCAGCAGGAATCTGGAAGTGAACTGTTTGGAAGTTTTAAACTCCTGATGCCATCACTGCCATGCACAAGCCAAATTTAATTAACTGGTTATCTACCAAGCATTATTGGTACCTTTCTCCTTATCAGCCACCTGCAAGTTCCTGTTCTAGAACAGGACAGATCAAAGATCCCATTCATAAAGCCCTGTCAAAATGATGGGAAGGTAAACTACAGTGTGTTCCTAAGAAGACAGTGTGAGGATGGAAACTGAGTAAAGTGCTGCTTTACAAATGTGTGTTCCTGATGAGATTAAAAGGTCAGACCACCATGATGGAAGTCAGGGGATGGGGGAGCTCTGACTTTGTGGTTTCGGCAGTCGGAGGTGTGAGAGTGAAGTGAGAGAGGACATGGGGTAGGAAGGCTTACCTCTGTTTACCCTCTTGTGCAGGGGAGCCACCTGTGGCTCCCTCCTTCTTCTCCCCCTCCTTCTCCTCCTCCTCGTCTCCTTCTCTCACTTTCTTGCCTCCAGTGGACTTTTTGTCTTGGTCCTTAACATCCTTTTTCTCTGGCTGAGGCATCTCAAACCTGGCCATTTTCATCTCCTTCAACTGTGAGTGGGTTAACTTGCGGTAGTCGAGACGAGGGCGTCCACGGCCCCGGTACTCCTGGCTCCTGCGGGCGACGTAAGGGCGATCCCGGTACTTGTGGAGGGGCGGCGAGGAGCGCCCAGCCCCGCCCTGCAGGAAGACACACCCTGCTCAACATCCCACTCGCACGAGCCTTTCACAAGTGGGGGACCACCCCAACCGCACACAAGGCTCGGTTACTAAAATTTTACTCAATTGTGTACATAACTCACCCACTCGAGACCTCAGCTGTCTCTTTCAGCGCACCTGAGAAGTCTGGGCGTTGCAGAGAGACCGGCCAATACCGGACACCTCTCCTCGGAATACTTCTTCACTTACAGACTCGACACGTACTCTGGGTTCTCAGGACAACAAGCTACATTCTTTCCTTACAAGGCTTGAAGAAAAAGACAGCACAGTAAATAAAATCTGTCCATATCAGAAGGAAAAACAAAAAGTGCTGATGACTTTTTGCAATGGAGGAAAACATAGCTGTGCTGTAACCTCAGCACCTGGCAAATCTTGAACGGGCTATCAGCAGTTCTCACAGAAGACAGGGTTGATCTGAGATTAAATAAACATAGAGAGGGCAGATCAGTTCTCATCTCTGCCATGGAGAGCAAGAGAATGTATTCTCTTGGCAAAATTTCTTTTTAACAAGCAGTGTTTTGGGATGTGAGTATGGAGAAGGAAAGAAAGGACGAGAATGAAGACCAGACAGACAGAGAACAGGGAGAAAAGTGATCAGGAGAGAAGGGAAAACCAAAAAATAATTTTTTTTTTTCAAGATTAGGAAAAATATAATACAAAAGTGTCCAAATATATGTGTACAGGAATAATGTGGGTGTAAAAAACATGCAGTTTAAAAAGTCTAGTATACTGTCCCCATAAGAATGAGAATGACTAATCACACAATTTAATCTACCAATTATATATATTAAAAAAAAAATAAAATAAATAACACAAAGGGAATAACAGTTTCCTCAGGTTAACCCATTCACTGCTATGGATGACCTTGTGCATTTCATTCAGTTTATTGCAATTTTGTTCAGCTCACAGAAATCCTAGTAGTAAAAAACAACAAACACTTTGCCTAGCTAATAAAATCTTGGCAGGATGGGGAGGAAAAAAACATTAACCTCTTTCACTGCTACATTTTTCTTTTTTTCTAAAACAAATCACTTCATTCAGTCAAGAGAAATCCAAGCAGTCAAAGGATTAAACAGCTCAGTATTGTAATATGGAAACAGATCAGGTTAATATTCCCTTCACTATGACTTATTTTTAAAAGTAAATTCTTGATTCCATCACACAATTTTATTCAGCTTACAGGGGACCTCTCATGGTGAAAAAGGAAGAAACCCTCTCCATTTAACCCTTCGGGACATTGGCTTTTATTCTCCTCCAACTGCCAGATGATTTTATTCAGCAAGGAGAGATCTCTCACAGTGAAGGAAGGGAGCATACCCAGTAGTGACAAACTAGAAAACTGAAGTGATGGAGAGGCATGACACTGGCGAGATGGGAAAGACTTTTGGTATGACTATGATGAAGTAAACAGTAAAGTTGGTCTTCATTTAAATTTAATTTACGTGCATCATCATTTAATTAAAATGTTGCTGATGCCTTTATAAACAATGCTTTTTCAATATTCAACACTTGGAAAAACCTGAAGACAATTTACTATATTCTCTGTATATATCAAATATGCTAAGATGTTAAATGGAAAAGTTACCTGAAATGTAAGCTTGAATCTCGAGACAGAGTACCCAATACATGGTGAGCATATAGGTTAAAGGATGACACCAAAAAAAATTATTTACGATACTTCTCAAAGTTATTACTGTTGCCGTAAATTGAAATATAAACATGTCAAATAACGTACAGCACTAACATAATACAGTACCAGACTGCACTCAGCACAAGAGACTATTCTGTCTTACCCTTTCACACACTTGAGAACCGGTATTTTATTTGGGTAGACACCAAACTATTTGCTTACGACCCAAGCACCCAAACAGTTAACAACAACACTTCCCTTGCTATTCATTATTGCATTCAGGCTGACATCAATCTAATTCTGCTGATGTACTGTACAGTATATTGCAACAGTCAAAAGGTTGAATACTATTTTCATAGTGCTGAGTGAGGTGATATGAATTTGGAGGCATGACTGAAGCAGGGAGGAAGCACAGAATAATACACATTGATAACATTAAAACTTACCCACTCCATACGTCTCATCTTCCTGGCAGGTGGGCCATCCCACCCTTCACGGGTCCCACTCCCAGAGTCCTGTATAAAAACACAACAAAGTTATATGGCAATTACTAGGCAGAAGTGGCGGTGATTAGTGCTGGGCCATATTCTTATGAGCTAAGGCTTCCTACCACTGCTTCTTTGCAGTTTATTTTCCTTCTCTTACATCCATCCATCATCCAATCCTACCTTGCCCCATGAGGAGTGTTGGAGCCCGGGGCGAGGCATGTTGGTCCTGACATTTAAGATGACAGTGACCAGCCTCACTCATCCTTGAGTGGCATTACGTGAGCAATAACCCTAACCACCCCTTGGATATAAACCTTCACTGGCTCAATCTGACTGGAGTACTTTAATTACCCACTAAACCACCAGGCGCCATAATCTGGTAATATGGTTACCACCCAGTGTAGCAAATGGTTTCCTGGTGTACGGGAAACAATTTGGCTTGTTACTCAGTGTACAGTCACCCATAGGCAGAAGAAGAGGAAAGAATGAAAGAAAGAAAGACAAAAGAGGGAGTGTAAAGTCACCCGTAGGCAGAAGGACAAGGAAAGAATGAAGTAGAGAAAAACAGAAGAGGAAGGAAGGACAGGTGGGAGAAGAGGAAAGGACAGACACCCAAGAGCAGCACTACATTGACATATTAGTGTATATATATATATATTACAGTATACATTACATATATTACACTGCAAACAGAGGTACTGAAGAGGGACGTCTTCACATGGTGGCACAGATATGACCAGTTGTACAATGTTCCTCAATCCTTTAATTATACCACTGAAAGGAGGATGGTGAACTGTGGAAGAAGGGTAGTTTCAGCCAGCAGTTCACCAGGTTCATGTTCAGATGAGCCTTGGGTTGCACTCAGTGTCCTGTACTACTATTACTACCATAAAGAGAAGCTGTAGTGGCTCAGTGGTCATCATAGTTTTCATGAAACGCATGTGCCCTGGGTTTAGGATTCAAAGCCAAACCATGGCAGACGTTCAATGTGGATGCTGAGAGTATACCCAAATAGGTTTGCACTGTTGTCTTCTATCAATGATGTACACACACCTTAACCCCTCTACTGTAACAGTGTGTCCGACTTTGAATTCCAAGTACCATAATGAACATTTTCATTTGCAGGAGAAATTAAAGTTTTATAAATAAATTTTTCTCCACGATAAAAGGCGGTGTCTAGTGATCTGTACAAGCACAAGAATGGGAGGTACCTGTGAGGCCCCATTTTCTATGCATTAGAATTTTAAAGAAAATTTCATCTATGTATATAATCATATAAATATATATACCAGTATACATATACAGTATATACATATCATCCATTCATTCATCATCCAATCCTAATGTACAGTCGCCCCAAGAAGTGATGGGAGAGTTTCAGATTGCTTCAGTCACTCTGCACTGCCATACGTTCAATGAAACAGTGAATATAAGGCAAACATTCAATGCCTTCATCACGTCATATCAAATAAAACATATATAACATCACGCTAAGAATTATGTAAAATGAATAACAGAAGGCAGTGATATATTAGAAGTTAACACTTATATAGTTACCTTTCCCGATTTGAATGAATGTGAAATGTATTACTCCACGCGTGGTGGGCAGTAGGCCTGTAACTCCGTGTTCTTGATTTGCTTCCCAGGATTTCAAATACAGATGCTCTAGTTTTGAAGACCAGTTAAGGACAATTCCTGTGACTGCAATTCACTGCATTATTTTCAAATGCTATGGTGATGATACAGCAACAATAAGGATGCCATAACAATGAAATTATTATTCGTAATGATGCCCTGCCTGCGGTAGCAACAAGACCATGCTGCCTTTTATTCCGTCTTTCTCTCGCTGATAATAATTATAATTAGCAACTTTATTCCCAACTGATGCAAAATTATTTTTACTTGTAAGAAGGTATGACAGATTCTGCGTTTTTCTCTTACACTAGGCAATAAACAGGACCAAAACATGAATTCATAAACTCTTGCAATGCAAAAGCACGCACTTTTTACTCCATCTTTTAATCTTAATATCTGTCTTTTTAAATAAACTGTAATGTCCTGCTAAACAGGAAATGCAGATTTGGAAGTTTTGAACTCAATGATTTGTTTATGAACCTCTGCATTTTATTACTCTTGCTAATCGATTATGCACTGAGGATATCAGACTGTGACAGAAGTTAGCATTCTCCAAGGAGCTCCGACTCTAGGCAAATTTTGAGGTTCTTTTATTTATACCTCCTTCACCGATAGCCCTCTGGCTTATATTAAATAATCCAGAGATTTTTCTTAATGGAAAACTGGCCAAAGGCAATGTAATAACTTCATATCTTTGAGTAAATGTTATCTCCTTTCGTGCGTGTTGATCGAAACATTTAAAATAGCTTACTGGCTTGCGCCGCCTTACCGCTTTCTGTCATCGTCCATGGAGACATTTGGAAATGGAAATAAATGACTTTAAATTATTCCCTAGTATTGTAACAGGAATTATTTTATAAATAATAATTATTAATTAATTTTAATTGTTTATTGAAGCCCCTTTTTGTTCAGTCTTACGCTACTAAAAAATTATTGCGTGTTACCATACTAGATTTGAACTCCACAAATTATTCCTGACTGTTCCTGAGCAATAGTTGTGAAATTTCAATTACTTTCGTTTAGGATTTCCTATTATCGTCATTAATGAACTGCTTCGTACAATTTTGAAATATACAGGTACTCTGGCATTGATTTATTGTTTTTTGTAACAATTTTACGTACAAGGTTTAACCTCGTGAAGATATAAGGAAGAGTATGTGCACTATCGCTGACCGAAAACTTCTGGATACTCCGCCGTCACGTCTTAGGCTGACTGTACACTGCCCCATGAGAAGCATTGGAGCCCAAGGCTAGGCAAGTTGGTCCTGACATTTAAGATAGGAGTGACCAGCCTCACTCATCCCCGAGTGGCATTACATGAGCCATAAACCCCAACCACCCCTTGGATATAAACCTTGACTGGCTCAATCAGATTAGAGCACCATGATTACCCACAAAACCACCAGGTGCCAAAATTTGGTTATATGGTTACCATCCAGCATAGTACATGGTTTCCTAATGTACAGGAAACCATATGGCTTGTCACTCAGTGTACAGTCACCCACAGGCTGAAGGATGAGGAAAGAATGAAGGAAAGAAAGACAGAAGAGGGAATGTAAAGTCACCCGTAGGCACAAGGACGTCGAAAGAATCAAGGAAAGAAAGACAGATGATGATGAATGAAAAGAAGAATGGAGGAAAGGGTAGACACCCGAGAGCAACACTACATTGAGTGAGTGGATGTTGAGCGCCCCCACCAGCCATATACCGGTATATATATACAGTATACAGTAATACCCCGATATACGACAACCCTAGATGCGATACCCTGGCTTAATGATGAGGGTAGAAATACTACCATACCCTACCTAACGATGGCCAAACCCTGGTTTAACGATGGATTTTTTTTTTTTTTTTTTTTTTTTTTTTTTTTTTAACTGATTTTGATGATGTTTTAGACTAAAATTTCATGTATAAATTGATTTATAATCAGTTTTTAGACCTACATTAATGTGTTTTAGTGATAGGTGGAGTAAACATTGTCATTTGGGGATACAGTTTACTAAGTTTGATTTTTTTTCAGACATATTTTAATGATTTTCATATTTTATTTGTTGGTTTTGGTGAGTTATTTACAGGTGTTAGGCTTAAGTTAGCTTCTTTTACGGCTGTTAGGCCATTTAGAGTGCCTTTAAATTTGTTTTTTGCTCATTTGGGTTGGTTTTGGACTTGATTGAGGGGAACCCAAGGCTGAAAAATGCATCCCAGTACATATTAAAACCATCCCCATATACGATACCCCGCCTAACGATGGGTTTTTACCTAACCAAGTGCATCGTTAAACTGGGGTATACCTCAGGTATATATATATGTGTGTGTGTGTGTATGTATATATATATATATATATATATATATATATATATATATATATATATATATATATATATATACAGTAATCCCCAAACTATCCGGACGCCCACTTTCCGGACACCCCACTTACCAGACATTGTGGACCTGGACCTTCAGATCCCAAAAATGGCCAAAAAAGAAAAAAATCCCCCCAAAATCCGATTTTTTTCTCACTCATAATTTGAAATTGCCGTGTGGTGCAAAACAGCTGTTACACCATAGACCCTTCACCCCTTCCTTCCTCCCCCTTCCCCCCTCCCCCACCAGGGTTACCATTTGGTATTTTTCATTACCAAATGTGGGCCAATTTGGTAATGAAAAATTCATTTGGTAATGAATCAGAATCAATACCAAACGGATTTTTCACGTGTGAGGATACACAGGATGGAGATGGTGGATTGTTTGTTCTCTCTGATTAATCTGCTAGCCAACATAATGTGAAAATAATAAACATTCTGTTAATTATAAGATGAGTGATTACAACAATTTACACTTGTATATATACAGTAATCACTCCAATATCCGACGTACAGTAATCACTCTAATATCCGGACGCCCAATATCCGAACATCCCCACTAACCGAACCTTATCGTCCTGGGATCAAACATTCCCAAAATGGTCCGAAAATCCAAAAAAAATGGGAAAAAACTCGATTTTTTGCCGTCCGTAATTTGAACTTGCCGCGCGCGCCGCGTGAGAGCATTGTTTTGGTTCGTCATTCCTCCGACGTCCGATAGAGCGCCGCTGCATCCTCCCCACTTCCCGCCTGTCTCTCACCGCGACAAGACCTACGCTCTTCGCCATGGCTGCCCACGTGCTCGCTTTTGTGGTGGTGCCGTACTTGCTGCAAGGCCTCCTGCTGTTCTCTGCCCTACTCTTAGTGTGTGTGATGATGGCCCCGCCTCCTGAGAAAAGGAAGAGAGTGGTGTTGACTCTGGAGAAGAAACGGGAGATATTGGAGAAGGTTGATGCGGGTTGGTCTTCCTCTCGCATTCTCCGCGAGTTCAACCTGGCCCGGTCGACTTTGTTTGATATCAAGCGTTCCCGAGACAAGCTCATGCAGTACACGGCTGACTTCTCGTCGAGAAGCAAACGCAACGTGGAGAGGAAGGTTATGTTTACCCCCAAGTATGCAGAGATCGACCGCTCCACGTTGATTTGGTATCGACAGCAACGTGCAGCTGGTGTGATGGTACGTGGAACGGAGCTGGAGGCTGCTGCTGAGAAGTTTGCAAGGCTTCACGACGCCCTAGACTTCAAGGCATCCGAGGGTTGGCTCTTCGTGTTCAAGTTGCGACATGGCCTTACTAACCGTAAAGCACATGGTGCAGCATTGGACGCTAACGAGGATGGAGTGGACGAGTTTCGGCACAAGGTGAAAGGCTTGATCGACAGGGAGGGCCTCACTCTCGGTCAAGTCTATAACGCTGACGAAACTGGCCTATTCTATCGCTCGGTGCCAACGAACACTCTCGCTGATGAGACGGAGAAGCGTGTACCTGGCCGCAAGCTTTCTAAGGAACGGATATCTGCTTTGTGTTGTGCCAATGCTAACGGCATGCACCGGCTTAAGCCCGTTATTGTTGGCCGTGCAAAGCAGCCTCGGTGCCTTCGTGGGGTGATGGATGTCCTTCCTGTCGTATGGTACCATTCTTTGAAGGCATGGTTCACAGCTGTGATTTTCAAAGACTGGTTTCACCATCACTTCGTCAAGGAGGTCATACATTACCAGACGAAGACACTGGGAATTCCTCGCGACCAGGTAAAGGCTCTCCTTCTCCTCGACAATGCACCTGCCCACCCGTGCGACAAGGACTTGGTTGCTGAGAATGGCCGTATTAGGTGCATGTTTCTGCCACCTAATACGACTGCTCTCATTCAACCAATGGACCAAGGAGTGATCGTGGCAACAAAGCGCCTGTACCGTCGGAAGTTCCTGGACGAGGTGATGGTGGTTCTCGAGGACGAGGACGAGCGCAGGGAAGGACGTGACACTCGAGGCAAGCGGACTTTGGAAAACCTTCGCCGCTACAACATCAAGTCTGCGCTGTACAACTGGGCTAGTGCATGGAAGGAAGTCCCTGTGAAAACTCTTGAAAATGGTTGGTCTCGTCTGCTTCTCGGAACAGATGTGGAGGACGATTTCCTAGGGTTTGACGTGGATGACTTCCATGCACGGCTACGTACGCACGGCGACGATGTTGATGTGGACGATGTTCGTGAGTGGTTGGACGACGACGAGGGTGATCCTGGGTATCAGACGTTGTCTGATATCGAGATCGCGTCTTCGGTTGCTGGTGTCAGTCCCGAACTTGAAGATTCCGACGACGAAGGCGATGATGATGCAGACTCCGCCCAGCAGGACACTACTCCAGCCATCCCCAAGCTGAGCGCACTCCGGGAACATCTAGAGTTCGTCCTAGACTACCTGGAACACCCGGACTGCGACAGGGAGATGGGGCCCTTGGGACTCGTGGAGGAAGTGCGTGCTTTCCGGCAGCGCATCATCAATCGCCAGAATCGTCGGTCCTTGCGTCAGTCAACGATTGACAGTTTTTTCAGGCCCGTGACCCCCGCTGTGCCAAGCCCTGGTTCCACTCCGTTGCCTCTCCAAGACAGGCCCTCATGCTCTGAGCCACAGCCCAGCACATCAGCTACAGTGGAGTCACCGCTCGACGTGAGTTTGCGGCTGTCTTCAGAGTCTTCTGTAGTCGGTACGCCATCACCACTACCCACCGATGCACCCCTTGGACGCCTGCCAGTGATACTCTCGGGCTCTGACAGTGAATAAACAGCAAGAACTTCTCCACTAGACCACACGGGAATTTTGAGTGTTGTGCAGTGAAAAAAACGGTGTCTTGTGTTAAGGTTTTCAAGTTGGGAGAAAAGACTAAGTAGAAAAGAAATTTAACGTAACTAACCTTCTTTGTTTTGACTTTGGAAACTTAAAAAAACTTGGGAAAAGTTAATGTGCAACACTTAAATTTAATGGAACATTATTTGGACTAAAGTGAACACTGTGAAAAGAACGGACTTCTATGTGTTATTGACTAAGTTCAGTGCAAGACTTCAGGAAGAGTGTAGTGCAAGTGCTTCAGGAAATCGTTCTTACTGTCAGAGTCCGAGAGGAGGCGGTTATTCATCGAGGTGGCCAGGGACTTGCTGTAAGTAGCCAAAATGTTTCATGTTGTACTATTTCCCATACTATATTTACCAGAATGTTTCATATTGTATTTTTTCCCATACTATACTTACCAGAAAGTGTCATACTGTACTTCTTTCCATACTAAACTTGCCTCATGCATGTGCAGTAGGAATGTGTTTTTCAGAGTTCGGTTAGGTTCGGTTAGGTTAGGTTCAGTTAGAGTCCATGAGTACCAGAATGTTTATTAATGTATGAACATACTTCTAAACCCACATTTTATGTGTCTATTGCATTTATTTCAGTCATTTATGTGCCTTATTGGTGTGATTTGGGTCTTAAATAGGTGCTATGCATGTCCGGAGGGAGTTGTATAGGTGTTTCTCTGTGTTTGGGTCCGTAAGTACAAGTCCATAAGCTGGGGCCCAATATCCGGACAAAACCAATATCCGAACCTACCGATGGCTCTATTGATCCGGATATTGGAGGGGTTACTGTAATAGAGCCATAGGTAGGTCCGGATATTGGTTCTGTCCGGATATTGGGCCTCAGCTTATGGACTTGTACTTATGGACCCTAACTCAGAGAAACACCTATGCAACTCCCTCTGGACATGCATAGCACCTATTTAAGACCCAAATCACACCAATAAGGCACATAAATGACTGAAATAAATGCAAAAGAAACATAAAATGAGGGTTTAGAAGTATGTTCATACATTAATAAACATTCTGGTGACTGGCTCCTAGACTGGTACTTATGGACCCTAACCTAGCCTAACTCAGAAAAACACCTTCCTACTGCACATGCATAACTCCTAACACCCTATTCACACCAATAAAGGACATTAAAGAGTGAAATGAGGTAAGTATAGTATGGAAAAAAAGTACAGTATGAAACATTCTGCCTACTTACAGCAAGTCCATGGCCACCTCGATGAATAACCGCCTCCTCTCGGACTCTGACAGTAAGAAGGATTTCCTGAAGCACTTGCAGTACACTGCTCCTGAAGTCTTGCACTGAACTTAGTCAATCGCACACAGAAGTCCGTTCTCTTCACAGTGTGCACTCTTGTCTAACTAATGCTCCATTGTAACTTACTAAGTGTTGCACTTTAACTTTTCCCATTCTTATAATATTCCAAAGCCAAAACAAACAAGTCTATTTACGTTAAATATTTTTCCAATTGAGTCTTTCCTCTCACAACTGTAAATCCTTAACACAACACACTGTTTTTTTCACTGCACAACACTCTAAATTCCCATGTGGTCTAGTGGAGTAGTTCTTGCTGTTTATTCACTGTCAGAGTCCGAGAGTATCACTGGCAGGTGACCTAGGGGTGCATCGCTGGGTCGTGGTGATGGCGTACCCACTGCAGACGACTCTGAAGACAGCCGCAAACTCACGTCGAGCGGTGACCCCACCGTGGCTGATGTGCTGGGCTGTGGCTCGGAGCATGAGGGCCTGTCTTGGGGAGGCAACGGAGTGGAGCCAGGGCTGGGCACAGCGGGGGTCACGGGCCTGAAAAAACTGTCAATGGTTGGTTGACGCAATGACCGACGATTCTGACGATTGATGATGCGCTGCCTGAAAGCACGCACTTCCTCCACGAGTCCCAAGGGCCCCATCTCCCTGTTGCAGTCCGGGTGTTCCAGGTAGTCTAGGACGAACTTTAGATGTTCCCGGAGTGCGCTCAGCTTGGGGATGGCTGGAGTAGTGTCCTGCTGAGAGGAGTCCGCATCATCGTCGCCTTCAGCGTCGGAATCTTCAAGTTCGATACTGACACCTGCAACTGAAGACGCGATCTCAATATCAGACAACGTCTGATACCCAGGATCACCCTCGTCGTCATCCAACCACTCACGAACATTGTCCACATCTACATCGTCGTTGTGCGTATGTAGCCGTGCATGGAAGTCATCCACGTCAAAGCCTAGAAAATCGTACTCCACATCCGTTCTGAGAAGCAGATGAGACCAACCATTTTCCAGAGTCTTCACAGGGACTTCCTTCCATGCACTAGCCCAGTTGTACAGCACAGCCTTGATGTTGTAGCGGCGAAGGTTTTCCAAAGTCCGCTTGCCTCGTGTGTCCCGTCCCTCCCTGCGCACATCCTCGTCCTCGAGAACAACCATCACCTCGTCCAGGAATTTCCGACGGTATAGGCGCTTTGTTGCCACGATCACTCCTTGGTCCATTGGTTGGATGAGAGCAGTCGTATTAGGTGACAGAAACATGCAACTAATACGGCCATTTTCAGCAACCAAGTCCTTGTCGCACGGGTGGGCAGGTGCATTGTCAAGGAGAAGGAGGGCCTTTACCTGGTCGCGCGGGATTCCCAGTGTCTTCGTCTGGTAATGGATGACCTCCTTGACGAAGTGGCGGTGGAACCAGTCTTTGAAGATCACAGCTGTGAACCATGCCTTCAAAGAATGGTACCAGACGACAGGAAGGACATCCATCACCCAACAAAGGCACCGAGGCTGCTTTGCGCGGCCAACAACAACGGGCTTAAGCCGGTGCATGCCGTTAGCATTGGCACAACACAAAGCAGATATCCGTTCCTTGGAGAGCTTGCAGCCAGGTACACGCTTCTCCGTCTCCTCGGCTAGAGTGTTCGTTGGCAGCGAGCAACAGAATAGGCCAGTTTCGTCTGCGTTGTAGACTTGACCGAGAGTGAGGCCCTCCCTGTCGATCAAGCCCTTCACCTTGTGCTGAAACTCATCAACTCCATCCTAGTTAGCGTCCAATGCTTCGCCATGTGTTTTACGGTTGGTAAGGCCATGCCGTAACTTGAACGCAAAGAGCCAACCCTCGGATGCCTTGAAGTCTAGGGCGTCGTGAAGCCTGGCGAACTTCTCAGCAGCAGCCTTCAGCTCCGTTCCACATACCATCACACCAGCAGCACGTTGTTGTCGATACCAAATCAACGTGGATCGGTCAATTTCTGCAAACTTGGGGGTAAACATAACCTTCCTTTCCACGTTGCGTTTGCTTCTCGATGAGAAGTCAGCCGTGTACTGCATGAGTTTGTCTCGGGATCTCTTGATATCGAACAAAGTAGACCGGGCCAGGTTAAACTCGCGGAGAATGCGGGAGGAAGACCACCCCGCATCTACAATCTCCAATATCTCCCGCTTCTTCTCCAGAGTCAGCACCACTCTCTTCCTTTTCTCAGGTGGCGGGGCCATCATCACACACACTAAGAGGAGGCCTGAGAGCAGCAGGAGTCCCTGCAGCAGGTAAGGCACCACCACAAAAGCGATCACGTGGGCAGCCACAACGACGAGCGTGCACTCGCGGCGAGAGACAGGCGGAAAGTGGGGAGGATGCAGCGGCGCTCTATCGGAAGTCGGAGGAATGAAGCGCCACAATAATGCTCTCCCGCGCCGCACGCGGCAAGTTCAAATTACGGGCGGGATTTTTTTTTTTTTTTTTTTTTTTTTTGGGGGGGGGGGGGAGTTCGGACCATTTTGGGAATATTGGATCCCCGGACAATTATGTCCGAGTAGTGGGGATGTTTGGATATTAGGCGTCCGGATATTAGAGTGATTACTGTAATTAGTGAAGAATAAATGCTAGCTTTACGAATTGTTAATGAAAAGTTAAATTTGGTAATGAAAATTGAGGAGTTTTGTAATCTGGCCATTGCGATCTGGCAACTCTGTTACCCCATCATCAACAGTCACAGCCTAACTCCGATTGAGAGCAGATGCTTATCGTGTTGGAAGCCACATGTGCTCGTTTTTTGTGAATAAACAGTGAATAAACTGCAATACCTCGCCACCAGACCACACGGGAATTTACAGTGTTGTGCAGTGTTAAGAAATTAGAATTTAGAGTGCAAAGGATTAACTATGGAGTGCAAACTGTGGTTGAAACCAGTCCAGGAGCCAGGGACTTGTTGTAAGTACCCAGAATGTTTAATATTGTATAAACTCACCTCTAAACCTCATTCTCTGGTTCTTTTGCATTTATTTCAGTCTTTTATGTCCCTTATTGGTGTTATTTAGGTCCTAAATAGGTGCTATGCATGTCCAGTAGGGAGTTATATAGGTGTTTTTCTGAGTCAGAGTAGGTTAGGGTCCATAAGTACAAGTCCAGGAGGATGGGGCCCACTTTCCGGACATGCTTTTGGCTCTATTACATCGGAAAGTGGAGGGATTACTTTTATACATATATATATATATATATATATATATATATAATCATCATCATCATCACCAGCCATTGAGGTCCACTGCAGGATCAGCCTATCCCTACCGAAGCAGGAACGATACAGCCACCGTATCTCTACCCAGTAGCTTAAGCTGTCTGGCAGAGATTGTATGTAGGGTTAGAAGTGCTTGTGAGTGTGATTGAAATGTTGTAGTGGATTTGGATGTGTGTGTAGTCTGTGAACCAAGTGCAATCGGCCAGCCTTAAGCCAATTGGGTGCAAGCGTTCTAGTATGTGACACTAGTTCAACCACAGCATCCCTTTTGTCCACCAAAGTAGTAAGTGGTTCAGTGAACACTTCCTAAAGTTTTTACAACTCTGGCGGGAGGTGAACCCGCGACCACCAGCATGCAAAACGCACAGTCTACCACTGTACCACAGAGGCTCCATATATACAGTGCTCGTCAGAAGTATGGAGCACCATGCATCCCTCCTAAGAAACAAACCTTTCAACATTGAAAAAACATATAAATAATGCATTTTATTTACCTTTAGTGCTTCGTAGGGTAGCCTTTATGCTTCTTCACGGACCTGAGACGTCTTGGAAGTGAAATGGTGAGGCTCCTGAGGTGCTGGAGGGGTATTTTGTCCCAGGAGTCACGAATGGCGGCTTCCAGCTAAGGCAGAGAGCTCACGTCCTTCCCTTGGAGACTCTTCCTTATGAGGTACCAGAGGTTTTCAATCAGGTTGAAGTCTGGGCTATTTCCTGGCCAGTCTTTCATGAATGATACCTCGCACTCATGAAGACAATTGGTGACCGATTTGGCCTTGTGAGCAGGTGCACCGTCCTGCTGAAACACTCGAACACCTGTTAGCTCGAAGGAGTCTGGTAAATGATCACACAGAAGCTCCAGGTAAACATCCTGATTCACTCTGAGGTTCTTGGGACGTACAACAAGCTTCCCCAAACCCTTCCCTGAGAAACAACCCCATACCATGAGTGAATCAGGCTGTTTTACTGTGCTTTCCACATACCGTGGGTCAAGTGGGTCACAACCTTTGCGTCAATACACACGTGCTCGTCTGTTACAGGTAACACTAAACGTTGCCTCATCAGACTACAACACTGACAACCATTGCTCCTCACCCCAGTTTAGATATTTATTAGCAAAGGAAACCTACAAATTCTGTGGCTCTTGGTGAGAAGAGGCTTTTTCACAGGCCTATGACTTGTGTAACCAAGCTCATGCACCCTACGAGACACTGTTCTCACTGACACCTCACCAAACACTTCCGGGTTGCTCTCCTTTATTTTCCTTGCACTCACACGAGGATTAAACTCCACTGCATATTTTAAAACATTAACAGACCTTGGGGAAGTTTTCCTAGGCCTACCGGACCTCGGTCTCTTTGTGGGAACTTCACCACTGTTTTCCAACCGAAACCACGCACACCAACGACGCACTGTCGATCGTGCCACACCAACCAATTCACTAATTTCCTTTGTCTGGTGGCCTGCCTTCTTTAGAGCAATGATCTGGAATATGATTTCACTCGATAGTTCACAGGTAGGTGCCATAACAAAGTGGTAAACCCCAAAACACTACGGGACACTTGGTAAAAAATGGCGCAATTTGAGAGGGACACGCGGTGGAGTTCCTCTCTCTCAGGCAGCCCGTGGGCGACTGAGGCGGGAACCAACCAGCGCGTCGGAAGGCCTCAGGCTACCGTGACGTCATGCTCGCGGCGCAAACTTGTGGCTCAATTTTTACCCCCCAAAATGGGTGATTCTTTTTGGGCCATAAGTATTGCGCGCCCAGCAGACAACGCTGAATAATTTTGACGAGTACTGTATATACATACATATATAAATATATATATATATATATATATATATATACATATATGGAGCCTCTGTGGTACAGTGGTAAAGAGTGCATTTTCGTACATTGAAGAACGAGGGTTCGCCCCCTGCCAGGGTAATAAACTTTGGGAGCGTTCTTCTGGCCATGTACTGCATTGGCGTACATAAGGGGTGCTGCGGTTAAACCAGTGTCGCATACTATAAAGAATGCTTGCACCCAGTCGGCTTGCACGGGCCGATTACACTTGGTTCACAGACTACACACACATCCAAAGCCACTCCAACACTACAATTACACTTACAAGCACTTCTCACCCTACATACAATCTCCACCAGACAGCCTAAGCCATGTGGTCGAGATATATTGGCTGTATCATCCCCATTTCGGTCGGGATGGGCAGGTCCTGCAGTGGACACTCAAACGGCTGATGAGATGAGATGAGATGAGATATACATACATACATACATATATATACATGTATATATATACAGGTAACTCGCACGGAACACGTGGGTTTCGTTCCTACCGTGCCGTGTTAGGTGCGAAATCGCGTATACTTAAACTACTCCGTATTTTGCTCCCTAGACCCCCCAAATGTGTTGTTTTGCTGTTATCTGTCACTGGTAATCATTAGAAAGCACTTTAAGTGGTTAGAAGGTTTATTTAATGTTATAACTCACAAATACAGTACTCCAGAGCAAAACTTCAACACACAAATACTGTACGTAAACACAAGGAAACATTCCGACTTCGATCATAGGTAATCATATAAATCAGGTTAACTGGTACCAGTGCTTTAACTTACAAGTACTTACCAGAACAGTACATATTTAACTTAGAAATGCAGTACTGTGATATCGAATGATTTCAGTACATAATGTCAGGAATGGCTGGAAAAAAAAAAATGTTATGAATACATTTTCACCTTTTTGATATATGTTTATGGTAGTTTAGAGTTATTTTTTACGTTATCGTTGTGCCCATGCTTGGAAAAGGGAGCGAAAGAGTTGAATTTTCAGTCCTAAATGAGAAAACTGCACGTCCTCCAAGGCCACGGGAGAAGAAAGTGAAGGGTCAGTCCAATTAGCAATAAGGAAGTTGTGTCACAACTTCCAGCTCCCACACCACGAGAATGGCTAAAAATAGAATCTTAATGCAGTTTCAGAACTAACAATAAGTCTAATTATTACGAATACAGATACAAAGCAGAAATAAATACGTTTACAGACGGGGAAAACGTACTTCTTCCGTCATAACATGTTCATCTTTCTCTATCATTTTACGTTCATCTTTATCATTTTACCTTGTTATTTTCGCAATATATATTGCTGTCTCGTAAACAGGGTGGTTGAGTGTGTTTTGCAAGGGAGGAAAAAGGTTGTATTTTCTGTCTGGGTCGAGATAATGGGTGTAACTATGTGTGGTTAGGCATGGCCACGAGCAAAAAAATCGTACATCCACTCCTCACGATAGCAGGTGGAGAACTGACAGATGATACATGAGAGGGTGAAGTCAAGGTCAGTCTCATGTCCCAGATTTTCGTTCACTGCCCGAAAGTTTTCACAGTTTTCTACAAGTTGCATTGCATCAAATGATCCAAACCATTACAGCAAACCTGAGCAAATAGGTAAAGATACCAAGACAAAAATGTATTTTTCTCTTATTATAAGTCTTTAACGAACAAACAAAAATGGCAATATTCCGATGCCGATCATGGGTAATCATATAAATCAGGTTAACTGGTTACAAGGCTTTATTTAATGCTTTAATTGCTTACTAGTACATACCAGAACAGTATATATTTAACTTACAAATACAGTACTGTAGAAAAGCAGTACAGTAAGAGTTTAACGAACAAACAAAAAAGGCAATATTCCGACGCCGATCATGGGTAATCATATAATTCGGGTTAACTGGTTACAAGCCTTTATTTAATTATTTAACTTTATTTAAGTGCTTACAAATACAGTACATACGAGAACAGTAAATATTTAACTTACAAATACTGTACAGTACTGTGGAAAAAACGAACAAATAAAAAAGGCAATATTCTGACGCCTATCAGGTAAACTGGTTATAAGACTTTATTTCTTGCTTTAACGTTATTTAATAGTACTTTAAGTTGCAAATAAACTTACCAGAACAGTACAGTACTATAAATATTTAACTTACAAATACTGTGCTACTGTACTCGGGAATGTCTCACTCACTGAATAATTTCCCGCCTAGATCGTCACGTAATCAAAACAAACCACGCGCTGCGGTGACGTTCGAGGATTTGATCTTTCAAAGGCCTCTCCTGCGTTAATTTCTAGTTTTCATAATGGTTTTTTAATCTTACGTTGTCTTATATGTATCCCAGCCCTTACCGTGTATAATTGCGAGCGCGTTCCATGCGAGTTACCTGTATATATATATATATATATATATATATATATATATATATACATAAGTAATCCCTCTAATATCCGAACATCCCCACTAACCGGACATAATTGTCCCGGGATCCAATATTCCCAAAATGGTCCGAAAACCCAAAAAAAAATTAGAAGAAAAAAAAAAAATTCCCGCCTGTGATTTGAATCTGGCGCGCAAGGCGCGGGACAGCTTTGTTACGGCACGTCATTCCTCCGACGTCCGATAGAGCGCCCCTGCATCCTCCCCACTTTCCGCCTGTCTCTCGTCGCGTGTGCACGCTCGTCATCATGGCTGCCCACGTGCTCGCCTTTGTGGTGATTCCTTACCTGCTGCAGGCACTCCTCCTGCTCTCGTGCCTCTTATTAGTGTGTGTGATGATGGCCCTGCCGCCTGAGAAGAGGAAGAGAGAGGTGTTGACTCTGGAGAAGAAACGGGAGATATTGGAGAAAGTAGATGCGGGGTGGTCTTCTTCCCGTATTTCTGCGAGTTCAACCTGGCCCGATCTACTTTGTTCGATATCAAGAGATCCCGAGACAAACTCATGCAGTACACGGCTGACTTCTCGTCGAGAAGCAAATAAAACGTGGAGAGGAAGGTGATGTTTACTCCCAAGTTTGCTGAAGTCGACTGCTCCACGCTGATTTGGCATCGATAGCAACGTGCTGCTGGTGTGATGGTACGTGGTACGGAGCTGAAGGCTGCTGCTGAGAAGTTCGCCAGGCTTCACGACGCCCTAGACTTCAAGGCATCCGAGGGTTGGCTCTTCGCGTTCATGTTACGGAATGGCCTTACCAACCGTAAAGCTCATGGCGAAGCTTTGGACGCTAACGAGGATGGAGTTGACGAGTTTCGGCAGAAGGTGAAGGGCTTCATCGACAGGGAGGGCCTCACTCTCGGTCAAGTCTACAACGCTGACGAAACTGGTTTATTCTATCGCTCTTTGCCAACAAACACTCTAGCCGAGGAGACGGAGAAGCGTGTACCTGGCCGCAAGCTCTCCAAGGAACGGATATCTGCTTTGTGTTGTGCCAATGCTAACGGCATGCACCGGCTTAAGCCCGTTATTGTTGGCCGTGCAAAGCAGCCTCAGTGTCTTCGTGGGGTGATGGATGTCCTTCCTGTCGTCTGGTACCATTCTTTGAAGGCATGGTTTACAGCCCAGACCTTCAAAGACTGGTTCTACCGCCACTTCGTCAAGGAGGCCATACATTACCAGACGGAGACACTGGGAATCCCACGCGACCAGGTAAAGGCCCTCCTTCTCCTTGACAATGCACCTGCCCACCCGTGCGACAGGGACTTGGTGGCTGAGAATGGCCGGATTAGGTGAATGTTTCTACCACCTAATACGACTGCTCTCATCCAACCAATGGACCAAGGAGTGATCGTGGCAACAAAGCGCCTATACCGACGGAAGTTCCTGGACGAGGTGATGGTTGTTCTCGAGGATGAGGACGAGCGCAGGGAGGGACGGGACACACGAGGCCAGCAGACTTTGGAAAACCTTCGCCGCTACAACATCAAGTCTGCAATCTACAACTGGGCCAGTGCATGGAAGGAAATCCCTGTCAAGACTCTAGAAAATGGTTGGTCTCGTCTGCTTCTCAGAACGAATGTGGAGTACGATTTCCTAGGTTTTGACGTGGATGACTTCCATGCACTTCTACTACGCATGGCAACAATGTTGATGTGGACGATGTGCGTGAGCAGTTGGATGACGACGAGGGCGATCCTGGGTATCAGACCTTGTCTGATATCGAGATCGCATCTTCAGTTGCAGGTGTCAGTACCCAGCTTGAAGATTCCGACGAGGACGGCGGCGATGATGCGGACTCCTCTCAGCATGACACAACTCCAGCCATCCCCAAGCTAAGAGCACTCCGGGAACACCTAGAGTTCGTTCTCAACTACCTGGAACACCCGGACTGCGACAGGGAGATGGGGCCCTTGGGACTTGTGGAGGAAGTGCATGTATTCAGGCAGCGCATCATCAATTGTCAGAATCGTCGTTCCTTGCGTCAATCAACGATTGACAGTTTTTTCAGGCCCATGACCCCCGCTGTGCCCAGCCCTGGCTCCACTCCGTTCCCTCCCCAAGACAGGCCCTCATGCTCCGAGCCACAGCCCAGCACATCAACCATGGTGGAGTCACCGCTCGACGTGAGTTTGCGTCTGTCTTCAGAGTCGTCGCAGTGGGTACGCCATCACCAAGACCCAGCGATGCACCCCTAGGTCACCTGCCAGTGATACTCTCAGACTCTGACAGTGAATAGACGCCAAGAACTTTTCCACTAGACCACACAGGAATTTACAGTGTTGTGCAGTGAAAAAAACAGTGCATTGTGTTAAGGATTTACAGTTGTGAGTGAAAAGACAATTTTTGAACTAAATTTAACGTAAATAGACTTGTGTGTTATTGCTTTTGAAATTGGTTATGAGTGGAAAAAGTTAAAGTGCAGAGTGCAACACTTATTAAGTTACAATGGAGCATAAGTTAGACAAGAGTGCGCAGTGTGAAGAGAATGGACTTATGAGTGCGAATGACTAAGTTCAGTGCAAGACTTCATGAACAGTGTACTGCAAGTGCTTCAGGAAATCCTTCTTACAGTCAGAGTCCAAGAGGAGGCGGTTATTCATCGAGATGGCCATGGACTTGCTGTAAGTAGGCAGAATGTTTCATACTGTACTCTACTGTATTTTCCATACTATACCTACCTCAAACACCTCATTTCACTCTTTCATGTCCCTTATTGGTGTGAATATGCTGTGTCTTAGGTGCTATGCATGTGCAGTAGGAAGGTGTTTTTCTGAGTTAGGCTAGGTTAGGGTCCATAACTACCAGTCCGGGAGCCAGGGACTTGTAAGTACCCAGAATGTTGAATATTGTATGAATCTACCTCAAAAACCTCATTTTATGCATCTTTTGCATTTATTTCAGTCTTTTATGTCCCTTATTGGTGTGATTTGAGTCTTAAATAGGTGTTATGCATGTCCAGAGGGAGTTGTATAGGGGTTTTTCTGAGTTAGGGTCCTTAAGTACAAGTCCATAAGCTGGGGCTCAATATCCGGACAGGACCACTATCTGGACCTGACTATGGCTCTATTACGTCGGATATTGGAGGGATTACTGTATATATATATATATATATATATATATATATATATACACACACACAGTAATCCCTTAATTCACGCGAACTTTTTTCACATGATTTCGGTTATCCACGAGTTTTTTCGTACAATAATTAAAACATAAAATTATAGTATTCAAATAAATAATTTTCATATATGAGAAATAAATAAAATATAAAAATGCCTACCCACTGCCCGTGTGCATACACTGTGTGCGTGTGTGTCTGTGCACGCATGGGTGGGAGGTCGGTCTACCACGCACCACACAGTCAGTTTGAATCTGATGGTTGAACCGTGCATGACTCACGAATTGTTATTTGTGGCTTATTTTTTTGCTTTTCAGTGACTGCTTGCCTTGTTTGCCAATATGGGGCCTAAGCGTAGTGCTAGTGATGAATGTGGTAACACACCAAAACGGGCTCGTAAAGTGATGTCGGTGACAGAGAAAGTTAAAGTGTTAGACAAACTTAGGGAAGGAATGTCGTCGACAAGTCGCTGTCAGGACTTCTCGCCGTCAGGACGATTCCCCGTCATTTATTTTATTTAGCTAGTGCAGTACACTAGTTTTTTACTTATATGAGTTATAAAATCCCCCTGAAAATTAGTTATTAAAGCATTAATTAATCAAAAATAAGTATATTTTTAGAATGATGGGGAATATTCCAGGGTGCGAATTGTCCTGACGGGGAATCATCCATGTTTTGATGGCGAATTGACTTGACGGCTACTTGTCTCGGAACCATATGTTTGGGGTGAATGAGTCAACTGTTCGTACAATAAAGAAGGCAAAATGTAGCATACGGGAGGCAGTGAGGGCTAATTTACCAGACTGTGCTAAAGTGTCTCCACCTACGCCTGTACTTGTCTGCTTTCAGTAAGTGTTAAATTTCTTACATTTTTTTTGTTTTTCATACTTTATGCTAGTTTATTAGTGTATGTAGTGCATAAACAGTATTATTCAGATGTAATACAATTAAAACACATGCGTAATTACATGCACACATGCGCAGAACGTATACGCAAATTTACCACATACGCGAAGAGTCTGGGAATGTAACCCTCGCGTAAATTAAGGGATTACTGTATGTATGTATGTGTGTATATGTGTGTGTGTGTATATATATATATATATATATATATACACAGTAAAACCTTGATATAACGGACTTCAATAGACCGGAATTCGTTTTTATCGGACTCGAGGAGCTACCGGACTAAATTCCTATATGTCGGAAAAAGTCCGATAAAGCCAAAAGCAGTCCGAACTGCCTGGCCACTTCAGTTATGTTCACCACAATAATGTAAATAAAACATGTCTATATCAGTGTACAGTACTGTATTATTATATATAATATACCATTTGATTAATGTAGTGAAGTTATAACACAGTAAAGTACTGCAGTAGTAGTCAAAATTGTTTAAAAACCATTCATGCGATCTGGACTAATCTCTGATATATCGGAAAAAGTCCGGATTAGCAGGGGGAAGTCCGGATGTTGCTTTTATCGGAATTTCGCATTTTTCGGAATGGTTTGGTCCCCAAGTAGTGCGTTATAGTGAGGTCTTACTGTATATATAAATATATATATATATATATATACTGAATATCTTTATCTATCTATCTATCTATATATATATATATATATATATATTACTGAAAATGTGTGTATATGTATACAGTATATATATATATATATATATATATATATATATATATATATGTATAAGTGGGCTTGCATAGTGCGCGAGAGATTGGGCGGTGCACGCGCTCGCGCACTGGGAATTCGCGTACTAGGAATACATAATCTTATGGGAATATTTACATATGGGCGGTACCCCCTCATACCTGGACATTTTTTGGCCCTTAGAGACATAATAAAGGTCATATGTTTCAGACATTGTACTAAAACTATAGCTACAATAACAAAAATATGGGTAGTCACCTTAACAACAGTAGACAACAGGCCTGATGACCTTAAATGACAGGGGTTCCGAGGCGTGGCAACACTTACAGTGCCACACTCCCCACCGCACCAACACTTCCCTCCGCAGACTCCTCTTGATCACCTTCCCCAGGAGCCTCAAAGTCACTCACTTCGGCCATAAACCCTTCAAAGTCCAATGCTGACACTTCTGACATTGCATCCTCTTCATCCTCAACAGGATCAGGAGCAGACGATGTCGATGGTTCCGCTATTTCACCAACTTGAGGCTGCTGTGTGTAGCTTGTTATGAGCGTCTGTCTTCTGTTTATTTCTTCCCTGTGCCTGTCTGTGTAGAAACGTAAGAGTTTGTCGATACCAACCAGAAGTTCCTCCGTTCTTAGGTTGCTCACTTCCTGTGCCTTCACCTCTTCCTTGAGCTTATCCACGGCAGCAAGGATCTTGCTAATGTTTGACGTACACAGCTCAGTCCTGCCTTCCATCACACTAGGCTGCTCAACTTGACTCTGTCTGGTGTCGGGCTCTGCGTCACCCTCGTCTATCCGTTGCAACACTTCCTCAGGAGGCTGTTCCTCAGTAGCAGTGTGCACTTCTTGTATGTCCGCCAATGTAACGTCCTCGAAACCTGGTACAGCTTGTGCTGCTGTCAATGTTGCTGCCTCAGCATCGGCCAGTGGTTGAATGGCCGTCTCCTGGGTGATGCACAGGTGAGGCACGAGCATTCGCCACGCATGGTTCACCGTTGCAGGTGTAATCTGGTGCCAGGCTTGAAGGAGAAATTCAACTGCGTCCTTCACCGTAAAGTTACGCCATAAAGCCTCAACAGTCATGGCATCTGTGGTAGGTCGGGATAGAGGTGCAGGTGGAGATGGAATGGGAGCAGATGCCTCATCAAGGTTTTCGTCGTGATGATCTTGTAGGGCATGAAGCTCCTCTTGTGTGTCGGTCTTCCTGTGTAGGCAGTCGTACACTTCCTTATGGTAGAAATGCTTCACTGTGGCAATTAGTTCTTGATCGAGTGGCTGAATTAGTGACGTTGTGCGGGGCGGCAGAAACACAACACGACAATCCTTGTGAAGATCTTCCAGGTATGGAGGGTACTTGGTGCGTTATCAAGCATAAGGAGCATCTTAAATGGAATGCCCAGTTCCCGACACTCAGCTCTCGCATCAGGGACACACCGCCTCGTTAACCAGTCTGCCATAATGTTCCCGGTCATCCAACCATTTATGGACTTATACCAATACACGCCACTTGCATCCATGTTCGTGACGTTTTTGTAGCATCTTGGATGTGAAGCTGTGTGTACAACAACTGGCCTCATCTTGTGGCTCCCAGACAGGTTTACAGCGAACATTACCGTCATCTTACACTTCTGGACCTTGCGACCATGGGCTTGTTTCTGTCTTTTAGCAATGTAAGTTGATTTTGCCATGGCCTTGTAATATAAGGACGTTTCATCGATGTTGTAGATCTGGTCCTTGGTGTACTGTCCCTCTTCAATAATTGTTTTAAATATTGCAGGATAGTCTCTCGCGCCCAGCTCATCGGCAGAGGCACGTTCACCAGACAATTTCACGTAACGGAGTTCCTTGCGCTTGAGAAAACGGTCCACCCATCCGACTGATGCCCTGAACAGTTTTTCCACTTTTAACCTTCGAGATGCAGCCTTGTAAAAGAGCTGGGCTTGGTTCCAAATCTTCCATTGAGTGGAACACCTTCCTTTTCTTTTCGCATTATGTAGGTGGCAAGATAGCGCTCCATTAATATCATAGCACGATTTCCCACCTGCGAACGGCCGTCTAGGTTAGAGGCACCGTACGTCTTCACTACAGCCTTTATGGCTTCACGATTCTTCCACAGTGCTCTCACTGTAGATTCAGCCAGTCCCAGGGTTCTCCCGATAGCCATGTTTCCTTGACCCTCCTCCTTCATCTTAATTATCTTTAACTTGGTGGCGTGCATCAGAAGTTTCTTTACTCTTGGGGTTGGAGCCATGGTGCAGCAAAGTACTGGCAGCACAAAAAACACCACACGTTGTACACAACAGGTTAGCTGTAGAGAGCGGATCCGCACAGTGCACAAGCCGGGACTGTTATGGCGCGCCCGCTACATTGTACCCCAAGCTGCGCAGTAGAATGCCCGGGAATTTCTGCACATCAACATGACGATACGTGACGCGCTCTGTGAGGGGTGGTCGCGCACTAGTAGAAAATGGCATTTTGAGCCACTCCTTGCCCCTGCCTCGCGTTCTGTGCGGTAAACTCACGCATTAAAGGGTTTTTGGTTATGATTTTTGGTCACTTGTGCACAAGGCGAATCGTTCACAAGGCGAATCGTGCACTGCGGTGACAAGCACTGTATATATATATATATATATACACACAGTACCCTCGCGTCCAACACGGTAATATTGTCATGCACAGGTCCCGTGCTGGACCAAAAACGTGTTGGACAAACAACAGAACTTATGGGGAAAAATGAATTATGTCAGCAACCCTAGGAAAAGTCACCCTAAATACCTACCATATACATTTACATATATTGGTACTACTGTAATTATAATAAATGGTGCTGTACAGTACCCTCCCGTCCAACACGGTAATGTTGTCATGCATGGGTCACGTGTTGGACCAAAAACGTGTTGGACAAACAATGGAGCTTATGGGGAAAAATGAATTATGTCAGCAACCCTAGGAAAAGTCACCCTAAATACCTACCATATACCTATACATATATTGGTACAATTGTAATTAGAATAAATGGTACTGTGCTATGAATGATAACTAACCTTTTAGGATAGTGTTGGTGGGCTTGCTGTGAATGGAAGGTGGTATCCAAGGCTGTAGGTAGTCCTACTGGGTCCCCAGAGGATGGCTGCTGGCGTCACTAGCGGGTAATGGCTGTTGCTCCTCCTCAACCTCCCTCATAAATCCTTCGAAATCACACTCAGAATCACTATCTTCGTCCACAGCCATGGAAGGTCCTGCTTCTGCCTGTCCTAGCACTCTGTAATCCTCGGCAAAGGGCATGCTTCTCACACTGTTGCCAGAGCCCCGTCTCGTGATTGTGGAAAGTGATCGCTGTCGCCGACTCGGTAGAGAATGAGAAGCAACTTTCTCTATAAACTGGTACACACGCCGATGAGAAGGGTTTCAAAACGATTTATATTTATTCTAAAATATTAATATGTATTCAGTGTCAGGCTAAATGTTCAATGCTGTAGTACGACACATTCTCTGTCGAGTCGCCTGGGTTTTGGTCACACTGTTTTGCCCGTCGTATCCTCGGCAGGAATCCATCCTGATGAATTCCAAATGCCCATGGTATCATCGGCAATTTTACCACGTTACCGTTCCGATTTACCATCATATCCTCGGCAAACCTGGTATGAAGTGCTGTGTGATAGCCTTCGGGTGCCAGGATCTTGTCTTGGTTTTTTATTATGGTCCTCACGTTGGCTTCATTCATGTCGTAGGCCTTGGCAATGTCAACTTTCCTCTCCCCTTTCTTCTTCCTCTCGATGCTTTCTAGCTTGGTGGCCTGAGGGAGGTGCCAACGCTTCTTGAAGTTCTCAGAAGGCTTCCTAGGCATCGTGAGCAGGGTAAAATGCAGTAACAAGGGCAGAAAATGCAGCAAGAAAAAAGCACCTTCCAATGCGAATTATGTGACTGAGTGGCACTGTGGCGGAAAAAATTTAAACAAAACATCACGTGACAGCAGAAGCGTTTTTTAATTAGGCGGCATCACGATCACGTCACGATAGCGGGCAGGGAAGGCTACTTGATCAGAAGTTTTCATTGGCTATCATCATCATGGGAATGTCCAGTATGACCGTGTTGGACCGGGGGTGATCGTGCTAGAGGTGAACTCTGCGGATTTCGCCCACTTCTCGGAGCTCTGTGCGTGTTATGCTAACACACTCGTGTTGCAGTAATTAAATCGTATTAAATAATACTAATTATTTACTCTCCGTGCTGGATGTGAATCATGCTGGACTAACGCGTGTTGGACGCGAGGGTACTGTACTATGAATGATAACTAACATTTTAGAATAGTGTTGGTGGGCTTGCTGGGAATGGAAGGTGGTATCCGAGGCTGTAGGTAGTCCTACTGGGTCCCCGGAGGATGGCTGCTGGCGTCACTAGCGGGTAATGGCTGCTGCTCCTCAACCTCCCTCATAAATCCTGCGAAATCACTCTTAGAATCACTATCCTCATCCACATCCATGTAAAGTCCTGCTTCTGCCTGTCCTAGCACTCCGTAAGCCTTCACTGCTGCCAGGATCTTGTCTTGGTTTTTTATTATGGTCCTCACGCTGGCTTCATTCACGTCGTAGGCCTTGGCAATGTCCACTTTTCTCTCCCTTTTCTTCTTCCTCTCGATGATTTCCAGCTTGGTGGCCTGAGGGAGGTGACGCTGCTTCTTGGGGTTCTCAGAAGGCTTCCTAGGCATCGTGAGCAGGATAAAATGCAGTTGCAAGGGCAGAAAATGCAGCGAGAAAAAAGCACCTTCCAATGCGAATTATGCAACTGAGTGGCATTGTGGTGGGAGAAATTTAAACAAAACATCACGTGAGAGCAGAAGCATTTTTGACTGGGCGACATCACGATCACGTCACGATAGCGGGTGGGGGAGGCAACTTGATCAGAAGTTTTGATTGGCTGTCAGCATCACAGGAACGTCCAGTATAACCGTGTTGGACCGGGGGTGATCGTGCTAGAGGCGAACTCTGCGGATTTCGCCCACTTCTCGGAGCTCCGTGCATGTTATGCTAATGCACCCATGTTACGGTAATTAAATTGTTTTAAATCGTACTAATTTTTTGCTCTCCGTGCTGGACGCGAATCGTGCTGGACAAACGCGTGTTGGATACGAGGGTACTGTATATATTTATATATATATAAATCTATATATATACAGTAGTCCCTCATTTATCCAGACATGTTCATTATCTGGATGCTAGACCTTGGCTCTATTAAACTATTATCCAAAATTACTTGCTCTTATCCGGACATAATAGTCCCCAAGAACTTCAGCCGGCCAGGCAACATGTTCAAACAACAGTATCACGGTTGCTGGGGTCCAGCAGTGAGCAGGAAATACCACCATGGCCGTAACCCATAATCAGAACTAAAATATCCCTATGCCCCTGTACTGAATGATACAAGTCGCACGCTCATCTGATTACTCCCAACGAACCTCCAGCACCCGAGTACAGTAATAATCAGAACTAAAATGTCCCTACGCCCCTGTACTGAATGATCAAAGTCGCATGCTTGTCTGATCACTCCCAACGAACCTCCGGCACCCGAGTAATATGACTTTAACCCACAAGTGGTGTCAAAACGTCCATGCACATCCCCACCCAATGTTCAAAGTCGTATGACCGCCAGGCTAAGACCTTCCTAAATGCCCCTGAGATTGTAACACAGACCGCAAGCCACGACTTCGGCCTCTCTACCAAACATCAAAAGTCCACCGGTCACCATGAGTTGTGTTTCTGTATGGCCACGCAGCGACTAACAGACCGCAAGCCACGAGTAAATGTACGATAAAAGTGCCTGTCCGCCTCGTAACAGAAGGGGAGAATCCTGCCCACAGCCTCGCTTCTCCCTCCCTCCTGTCCCTCCTCCATACCCTCCTGGCTCCCCCATTCATCTCCTCAGTCCCTATCCTCCTCCATGGTAATGACAATGACTCATGAATTTTTAAAGTTTTTTGCAATTTATTTGACTAATATTGGTCATATCAAAATTCTGCAAAATCCACAAGAAAGCTTATGAAATTCTGCATCTAGACATATGCTTAACTTTTGGAAGGTGCTGGCAAAATTTTGCACTAAGATGGTGGGAAGTTATATAAAGGTAAGTTTTACTCCTGAACACTTCATTATTGCTGCACTTCTGTACTTATCAGTTTTACTTGTTTTTATTAGCTTATCTAATAGTATAAACACCAGCAAAGATGGTAGTATACCATTTATACTAATAAAACCAATTTCCGGTGGCATATTTAGCCATGTAATTTTTTTTGGGCCTCAGAAGCAATCACTCATCACAGATAACTGATTTTCAAACCACCTTCACGTTTTTTGTGGATTTTTGTTGTTTATACATTGTTTTCTTGATTTTTAGCATTAATATGGGTAATCTTATGTGTGTTTTGATGTCTCAATATGGCAGAATGACCAGAAAACAGTGCCAAAATTGGGTGGGGTTCTGTACATACAGTAGTGTACAGGTAGGGTGTTTTTGGATTCCATTTTTTATTTTTTTCATGGTTTTCTTGGCATTTAGCATTACTCTGGATATTCCTATGTCTGTTCTGATGTCTAAATATGGTACAGTAGACAAACCTGAAAACAGTCCTAAAATTAGGAGGGATACTGTACATAATAGTGTGTAGGTAGGATTTTTTTTTTTTATGTTTTTTTGGTGTTGAAAATAATTTTCGAAAATATTATGTATATTTTGATGTCAAAATATGGCAGAATAACAAGAAAACACTGCCAAAATAAGGAGGTGTACAGTACATACAGTAGTGTATAGGCAGGGTGTTTTTTGGTTTCCAGTGGTTTTTCTGCAAGGTTTTCTTGGTGTTTAGCATTACTTTGGATGTTCCTGTGTGTGTTTTGATGTCTAAATATGCCTGACTGACCAGAAAACACTGACAAATCAAGTATAGGTACTGTACAAAAAGGTTAGGTGTAAACTGGAGGTTGGGTACAGGTAGGGTCTCAGTATGGTAGGGGAATAGTGTTCATTATCAGGATGCTGCCACTACCCAAGCATGCCTCTGGCTCTATTATGTCCGGATAAATGAGGGATTACGGTATACGTGAAATCACGCACTGCTGACGGATAAGTTGCCAGAGCACGATAAAGACATCTTCAGATTCACATGCCACGACTATAGGCTTTTACATTCACACATACTGCATCTATTATATTTCATTTTTCTACAAACACTTCTGTTATCAATAAAGTATTATCTCTGGTCTTCAGTTTTACCAGGATATATTACAAAAACTTTTTGATTTACAAGATAACAGTCCAAGTTGAGATTGACACATACAGAATACTAGCTATGCAAATCTCTTGTACTTAACTACAACCTACTCTCTGAGGTTAGCTTGATTCATTTAACTTGGATAATACTGTCTTAGAAGGAAAACTCTGAATTCAAACCTTAGGCCCTAGATAATGGTTGATGACAGTAAGTACAGACAGCCACTGAAAAACTTGACCAAGCTGCTTGTTAGTCACATACCAGTAGTGTTGGAGCTACATGGCACCTAGTATCCCTTTAAATTGTCATCAAGTGAAAAATAAATAAATACACTTACTGTACACATGCATACACGACTGAGACCTGTAAAAATGCAAACTAAAGACCTATTGGGAATGAAACATACAACTCATCACTGAGCCTGCATTCATGCAGCTTTGTGAGTCATAATACTTTAACTATGAGAGTCACAGGACATCACAGAAGTTCAGCAATGAATGCAGGTAACTAACTAGCAGCACACTACCAGCTTATCAAATTTTACCTCTCGTATGGTCAATGGGCCTGACTGTACAGCAACATAAAATGTTTGAATCGTCTGTATGCCATAAGCCAACAACTTTAATTCCAAAAGAAAAAAACAGTACTAGCTCTTCTTCACTCACAGTATTTGCCAACCGACTAAAAAATCAGACTTAGTGACACTAACCGAGCCAAGGACTGACTTGAGAATATCCAGTGCAATGCGTGACTCCTTGCTACTGATGTGTCCATACTCTGTAAGAGAGCGCAGAAGCTCCGTGGCCTCCATCCCTCCGCCTCCTCTCTTGTGACTTCCACCACCACCACCACCACCACCACCTTGCCATGGGTTCATTCCCTGGCTGGTAGTTGGCTCATCACGGTACCTGTTACCACAAGCAACACATCACATAAAAACATGTAAAAACAAAAGCCAGTTCCATACTTCTCCTTCCAAGATGTGCACTCCCAAGGAAAAGCTACTACAGGTATTGCATGAAACAATTATGGATAGATAAATGGCCTTTCTTACTGGCAATATAAGATTTTATCAATTTTGGCCAACTCCATGAAATATGAACCACTGCAAATGGCACCTACCTAGTGCATTAATTGGTATCACATAACACAAATTCAAAAATAGTGTATAACAACTACACAACTTGAATTTTAGCCTGCAGAAAAGTGGATATGGTGGAGGAAGGGAGGAGAGTTACTATTTAAATTTTCTCTGTCATAAAAAACAATCAAAGGGGCACAAGGGAAAGCTGGACATCACTCCTCCTTACAAAGCTGCAGAGATGAGGCTACCACTTGGTAAGTGGTAGGAGGCAAGCAGCCTCCTACCACTTACCAAGAGATCAAGGAGTAAGGAAAACTGTGCCGAGGGCTTCCTTTCTCCTTTATTTATGTCCTGTAAGACCAAAGAGCCATGCTCTGAATCACCTCACTCCAACCCTTAAATATACTAAAACTGGGGATACTGAAGTGTTGTTGTTATGGTCCCAGGCTCATCTGGATGCAAAAGCATTAGACCACAGACTGAAACTGCTCTTCTCAGTCCACCATCCTCTTTTTGGGGGATGGAAGGGAGATGAGGGACATTTGTGTAATTGGGCAGCAGAGATGCTCAGTTCTACCAATACTACCCATATGGGCATCCTTCTCCATGGAATATTCAAGGTTTGGAGAATATCAAAAGTACATTCACAAATTTATGAATAAATAATTGACATAAGTAAATAGTCTGAACTCACTATACCTCATGCTACTTTCCCATTTAAATATACTTTAATACATATATAGTATGTCAGCTTTACAAATCAATTTTGATGTGCTTACATATACATTGTCAAATCTTCTTGAACAGTGGTTTTGTTGTTGCACTCATGGTCTTACAAAAAAATTAATTACCATCAATACTGAAGGCAAAATCAAGTTGATCGGTTAACCCCCTGACGCCTGGCCCCCTGCCCCCTATCCCCTTCCCACAACCGGGCTTATTTTCAAAATTAAGATTTTCCAAAAATATATATATATATTTTTTTCTTACAAATCAATCACAAATGATACAAAAACACAAAAAACGTGTACCTACCCTCTCCTGCCATTGTAGAGTCCGTGGTGTCAAGTGGCTGGTGTATATATGTAAATATATCATCATCAGCAGCAGCAGCCATTTGAGTGTCCACTGCAGGACCAGCCTATCCCGACCGAAGTGGGGACAATACAGCCTCTGTATCTCTACCAAGTGGCTTAGGTTGTCTGGTAGAGATTGTATGTATGGTGTGAAGTGCTTGTAAGTGTGACTGTACTGCTGCAGTGGCTTTGATGTGTGTGTAGTCCGTGAACCAAGTGTAATCAGCCTGCGCAAGCCAAATGAGTGCAGGCATACTTTATAGTATAAGACGCTGGTTCAACCATAGCACCCCTTATGTCTGCCAAAGCAATACGTGGCCGGAAGAAAGCTCCCAAAGTTTATTACCCTGGCAGGGCGCAAACCCTCGTTCTCCAGTGTATGAAGACGCACACTTTACCACCGTACCACAGAGGCTCCATAAACAATATATATATATATACAGTAATCCCTCATTATACGATGGGGTTCCATTCCTGAAAACCCCATCGTAAAGCGATCCATCGTACAGCAATCCCATTGTAACATGGGTCATTCGGGGATGACCATTATAACTTAAAAGTCATACAGCGGATTTAGTCAAATCATAGTTTTTAGCCTTACTAGACAACTGATGTTTACCAAAAGTGCAAGAAATACAAGGTGCCTTTAAAGAGAGTTCCCGGACTCTCAAAAGGCTCAGCCACTAGTAAACTAAGTGTTATGTCAACTATTGTAATCTCTATGGCTAAATAAAGATCTGACTTTGACTTTGGGATACATTCCCAGACCTGCCTAAACTCTCGCATACACACACTAAGACCTTAGCACTCACATACATGAAATATCCTTATGTTTAAACATTTAAAGTAACAAATTAATAGTGAATAAAGAGAAAAAAAACATGAGAACTACAGTATACAGCAGTTCTTACCTTTACTGCAGCAAGCAAGGGTTGTTTATGTGGTTCCTAGACAATTCGCCATCATAATATGGACGATTCCCCGTCAGGACAATTCCCCGTCATTCTATAAATATACTTATTACTGATTAACTGATACTTTAATAACTAATTTTCAGGGCGATCTATCAAAGTCTATTTTCATTCAATACCGTTGGCTTTGGATATAATTTGTAAGTTGCACTTTTAGACAATATTTAACTTGTTTCTACCTTGCTGTAGTTGCTTTTGAATTATGTTCTAGCATCACCCATAGCTGTTTTCATTAATTTCCATTGGTACTACAACATCCTGGGAATATTTTAAAATGACTTTGAAGAGGTACAAGTAAAGTACTAAAAAACTAGTGTACCTGCTAAATAAACTGATACGAAAATAAACGACAGGGAATCATCCTGATGACGAAAAGTCCCAATGGCGAAATGTCTTGTTATTGTTGTGATGGCAAATTGACTTGATGGCGAATTGTCCCGAAACGTTTATATAGACGTAATATGAAGATTATTCGTATAATTCCAAAGTATGTCGATCGTTCATTTAAGGTCATTAGGCATTTTTATAAATGCCAACGTCTCGTATGTAGCCTTATGCTAAGATGAAAGAACGATCGTAAATCAGCTGATTCAAGTTTCAGTATACAGTAATCACTCTAATATCCGGACGCCCGATATCCAAACATCCCCACTACCCGGACATAATCGTCCGGGGATCCAATATTCCCAAAATGGTCCCCCCCCCCCAAAAAAAAAAACGAATTTTTCCGGCCCATAATTTGAACTTGCCGTACGCGGTCGGTAGAGCATTGTTGTGGCGCGTCATTCCTCCGACGTCCGATAGAGCGCCGCTGCATCCTCCCCACTTTCCGCCTGTCTCTCGCCACGAGTGCACGCTCGTCGTTATGGCTGCCCACGTGATCGCCTTTGTGGTGGTGCCTTACCTGCTGCAGGGACTCCTGCTGCTCTTGGGCCTCCTCTTAGTGTGTGTGATGATGGCCCCGCCACCTGAGAAAAGGAAGAGAGTGGTGTTGACTCTGGAGAAGAAGCGGGAGATACTGGAGAAAGTAGATGCGGGGTGGTCTTCTTCCCGCATTCTCCGCGAGTTTAACCTGGCTCGGTCTACTTTGTTCGATATCAGGAGATCCCGAGACAAACTCATGCAGTACACGGCTGACTTCTCGTCGAGAAGCAAACACAACGTGGAAAGGAAGGTTATGTTTACCCCCAAGTTTGCAGAAATCAACCGATCCACGTTGATTTGGTATCGACAACAACGTGTTGCTGGTGTGATGGTACGTGGAACGGAGCTGAAGGCTGCTGCTGAGAAGTTCGCAAGGCTTCACGACGCCCTAGACTTCAAGGCATCCGAGGGTTGGCTCTTTGCGTTCAAGTTACGGCATGGCCTTACCAACCGTAAAACACATGGTGAAGCATTGGACGCTAACGAGGATGGAGTTGATGAGTTTCTGCACAAGGTGAAGGGCTTGATCAACAGGGAGGGCCTCACTCTCGGTCAAGTCTACAACGCAGACGAAACTGGCCTATTCTATCGCTCGCTGCCAATGAACACTCTAGCCGAGGAGACGGAGAAGCGTGTACCTGGCCGCAAGCTCTCCAAGGAACAGATATCTGCTTTGTGTTGTGCCAATGCTAACGGCATGCACCGGCTTAAGCTCATTGTTGTTGGCTGCGCAAAGCAGCCTCGGTGCCTTCATGGGGTGATGGATGTCCTTCCTGTTGCCTCGTACCATTCTTTGAAGGCATGGTTCACAGCTGTGATCTTCAAAGACTGGTTCCACCGCCACTTCGTCAAGGAGGTCATACATTACCAGACGAAGACACTGGGAATCCCGCGCGACCAGGTAAAGGCCCTCCTTCTCCTCGACAATGCACCTGCCCACCCGTGCGACAAGGACTTGGTTGCTGAAAATGGCCGTATTAGGTGCATGTTTCTGCCACCTAACACGACTGCTCTCATCCAACCAATGGACCAAGGAGTGATCGTGGCAACAAAGCGCCTATACCGTCGGAAGTTCCTGTATGAGGTGATGGTTGTTCTCGAGGACGAGGACGAGTGCAGGGAGGGACGGGACACACGAGGCAAGCAGACTTTGGAAAACCTTCGCCGCTACAACTGGGCTAGTGCATGGAAGGAAGTCCCTGTGAAGACTCTGGAAAATGGTTGGTCTTGTCTGCTTCTCGGAACGGATGTGGAGTACGATTTTCTAGGCTTTGATGTGGATGACTTCCATGCACGGCTACGTACGCACGGCGACGATGTAGATGTGGCGATGTTCGTGAGTGGTTGGATGACGACGAGGGCGATCCTGGGTATCAGACATTGTCTGATATCGAGATCGCATCTTCAGTTGCAGGTGTCAGTACCAAACTTGAAGATTCCGACGATGAAGGCGACGATGATGCGGACTCCTCTCAGCAGGACACTACTCCAGCCATCCCCAAGCTAAGCGCACTCCGGGAACATCTAAAGTTCGTCCTAGATTACCTGGAACACCCGGACTGCGACAGGGAGATGGGGCCCTTGGGACTCATGGAGGAAGTGCGTGCTTTCAGGCAGCGCATCATCAATCGTCAGAATTGTCGGTCATTGCGTCAATCAACCACTGACAGTGTTTTCAGGCCCGTGACCCCCGCTGTGCCCAGCCCTGGCTCCACTCCATTGCCTCCCCAAGACAGGCCCTCATGCTCCGAGCCACAGCCCAGCACATCAGCCACGGTGGGGTCACCGCTCGACGTGAGTTTGCGGCTGTCTTCAGAGTCGTCTGCAGTGGGTACGCCATCACCACGACCCAACGATGCACCCCTAGGTCACCTGCCAGTGATACTATCGGACTCTGACAGTGAATAAACGGCAAGAACTTCTCCACTAGACCACACGGGAATTTAGAGTGTTGTGCAGTGAAAAAAACAGTGTGTTGTGTTAAGGATTTACAGTTGTGAGAGAAAAGACTCAATTGGAAAAATATTTAACATAAATAGACTTGTTTGTTTTGGCTTTGGAAAATTATAAGAATGGGAAAAGTTAAAGTGCAACACTTAGTAAGTTACAATGGAGCATTAGTTAGACAAGAGTGCACACTGTGAAGAGAACGGACTTCTGTGTGCGATTGACTAAGTTCAGTGCAAGACTTCAGGAACAGTGTACTGCAAGTGCTTCAGGAAATCCTTCTTACTGTCAGAGTCCAAGAGGAGGCGGTTATTCATCGAGGTGGCCATGGACTTGCTGTAAGTAGGCAGAATGTTTCATACTGTACTTTTTTCCATACTATACTTACCTCATTTCACTCTTTAATGTCCTTTATTGGTGTGAATAGGGTGTTAGGAGCTATGCATGTGCAGTAGGAAGGTGTTTTTCTGAGTTAGGCTAGGTTAGGGTCCATAAGTACCAGTCCAGGAGCCAGTCACCAGAATGTTTATTAATGTATGAACATACTTCTAAACCCTCATTTTATGTTTCTTTTGCATTTATTTCAGTCATTTATGTGCCTTATTGGTGTGATTTGGGTCTTAAATAGGTGCTATGCATGTCCAGAGGGAGTTGCATAGGTGTTTCTCTGAGTTAGGGTCCATAAGTACAAGTCCATAAGCTAGGGCCCAATATCCGGACAGAACCAATATCCGGACCTAACTATTACGTCGGATATTGGAGTGATTACTGAATATATATATATATACTCCCTCTCTCTATATATATATTATATTATATGTATATACATAAATAATGCGAATGAATGTGTTTGAATGGATGAGTAAATGGGGAGTGTGTCGTCCTGTCTCGGCTACCTCCCTTTCCTTGGGGGAAGCAGCCTAGGTATATAGATATAGATAGACATAAATACACATATCTATATAAATAAATATATATATATATATATATATATATATATATATATATTATATATATATATACTGTATATACTACATCAACTGGCTGGTGTATATCTCTACTAGTGCATGGGTGACAGACAGCTGTCTCTACATGTGTACTCTGCCCCTCCATGTGCCTCTCCCCCATCCTACTCTGTTCCTGCCTGCCTCTCCCGCTCCCTCCTCAGTCACCGCGGGTGGGCCTCCCAACCCCCCCAGCTTTCCACCTCTTTCTTTGCTAGCCTCTCCCTGCACCCTCAGGCGCACGAGAGAGCCCACCACACCACTCTCAGTGAGTATGGCACGCTTTTAAGTTTAAACATGCCTGGGAAATATTAAGACGTCCTCAGACGTGAACCGACACCTGTTGACCACTCGTCCTCAGACATGAGCCAGCGTCAGGGGGTTAAGTGACGAGAAAAATTGAAGAAAATCAAAGGCAGACGCAGAAATATTGCACTCCTCATGGTGAATGAATTAAAATACAGGTTATCCCTTAATTCACGCGAACTTTTTTCACACGATTTCGGTTATCCACGAATTTTTCGTACAATAATTAAAACAAAATTATAGTATTCAAATAAGTAATTTCAATATACAAGAGAAATAAATTAAATATAAAAAAATGCCTACCTGCTGCCCGTGTGCACACATATATGTGTGTGTGTGGGAGCCTGGGAGATCGGTCTACCATGCACCACACAGTCAGTTTGAATCCGACGGTCGAACCATGCATGACTTGCAAATCGTTATTTGTGGCTTATTTTTCTGCCTTCCAGTAATTGCTTGCCTTGTCTGTCAACATGGGGCATAAGCGTAGTGCTAGTGATGCATGTGGTAACACACCAAAACTGACTTGTAAAGTGATGTTGCTGACAGAGAAAGTTAAAGTGGTGGACAAACTTCAGGGAGGAATGTCGGCGACAATTCTCCGTCAGGACGATTCCCCGTCATTTATTTACATACCAGTTTATTTAGCAAGTACAGTACACTAGTTTTTTACTTATATGAGTTATAAAATCCCCCTGAAAATTAGTTATTAAAGTATTAATTAATCAGTAATAAGTATATTACTAGAATGACAGGGAATTGTCCATGTTTTGATGGTGAATTGACCTGATGGTGAATTGTCTCAGAACCGTATGTTTGGGGTGAGTCAACTGTTCATACAATAAAGAAGGAGAATGTAGTATATGGAAGACAGTGAGGGCTAGTGCACCAGACTGCTAAAGTGTCTCCACCTACGCCTGTGAATTGTCTTGTAACCGCATGTTTGGGGTGAATGAGTCAACTGTTCATACAATAAAGAAGGCAGAATGTAGCATACAGGAGGCAGTGAGGGCTAGTGCACCAGACTGCTGAGGTGTCTCCACCTACGCCTGTGCTTATCAGGTTTCAGTTTTAAATTTGTTACATTTTTGTTGTTTTTAATACTTGATGCTAGTTTATAAGGTGTATGTAGTGCATAAACAGTATTATTCAGATGTAATATACATATAGACATGCGTAATTATGTGCACACAAGGGCAGAACATATATGCGAATTTACCACATACGCGAAGGGTCTGGGAACCTAACCCTCGCGTGAATTAAGGGCTTACCTGTAACAGGAAAAAATATACAAAACATATTGCTTCTTCGACAACTGCAGGCAACATTTACTGATACAATTAGTTCCATTAAAAACAACTAAAGTGCTTAAATTGTTTCTGCTCTTAGCATAATAAAAATGTTTCACTGCTTTACATCTTCCCAAATAGCTGTTAATACACAATCCTGACCAAACGGGTGAAAATATATCTGAAGAACGGGCAGGCCAGTACAGTAGGTCACTGGGTAGTTACATATTGGTTTCTATGGCAACTGTGTGCCTCACAGCAAATGGCTTCCACGTGCAAACATGTGACGTAATAACACTTTAAGCACTCCATAATCAGTTACGTGCCTGCATAGATACCAGTGATGGAAATAAGCTTTTGATATGACTGTGGTATCAATTCAGAATAAACTGAAGTCGCAATTTAAAATTTAAATGGATACTACAGTAAAACCTCAATATAACAGACTTCAATACACCAGAATTCACTTTTATCAGCATCAAGGAGCTACCAGACTAAATTCTTATATATCAGAAAAAGTCCAATAAAGCCAAAAGCAGTCTGGACTGCCTGACCAATTCAGCTATGTTCACCACAATAAGGTAAATAAAAGACATGTTTATCAGTGTAAAGTGCAGTATAATTATATATATTATACCATTTGATTATTTTAGTGAATGTATAATACAGTACTGTACAGTACTGCAATGGTAGTGAAAACGGTATACAAACTGTTGGTGCAATCCGCACTAATGTCTGATATAATGGAAAAAGTTCGGGTTGGCAACAGGAGGTCTGGATGTTGCTTTTATTGGAATTTCATTTTTTTCAGAATGGCCTGCGCCTCAATAAGCCCGTTATAGTGAGCCGTAAATGTAAATGAATGAGAAATGTTATGAGAAGTGTCATATTCACAAGAACAGTAACTGATAATTAGGAATGGCTAATTTTGAGAATTTCATATTCACAGACAATATAAACTTACGAGAATTTTGACTCACAAACTTTACTACAGTATAAGAAATATGAGAAAAATAGTCCTATGGTTCACAATCAAAAGTAGCAGAATTGGTGTGAACACTGCTGATTCAGTCCCTCCAATGTGAACAGGGGTTATTATTTGGGTATTTGACAAAAAGATAAGCGTAAATTTCTGGGCCCTGAACCAGTTACATTTATTCTTGTTCACTGCTTTATTTGATTGTTGCGGATTTTTGTCATTGTGGCAGTTTGGCATACCAATTAACAAACTGATCAGGGCTGAATGTAATTTGATAAGTCTGACCATGCATAAGAAAATCTGAGGAGGCTATCTCCGTTAACACTTCAATGCTGTAATACCTTTATGTTTTATTATTGCAACCAGTGCATGATATTATTCAATTCAGGAGAGAACTCTGGTCATGATAAGGATAATCACTGAAGTTCCCGTATCTAAGCAAAGTCCAGATCACGTTTCATAACGCTGTTGACATTTGCTTATTGTGCTGGAGCATACAATGACCCTGTGGCTCATGACTAGGTGTAATGTACTGTGAACTGAGGCATGGTAGTTGCTAGTCTGGCAGGACTAATAGCACAATGGTAACTTTATCAATTTTTTTATGACTGAGATATCCACTAATTTAAGGATGGAGGTGATGAATAAATATGGACGTATTGTACAGTTAAAAATGCATGCTGTACATGTTCTCAATGAAATCAGCACTAATACTACATCAAAAAGTTAAAGGGTTCAGGCACAACACTGAACTGTTTTAATTACATGTATAACACCCCTATTTGAATTTCCCACTAACAAACTGCAGGTAGGATCCAAAAAGAGGAAAAGATAGCACAAGTGAGTGAGATGCCACTAAAAAGATCGGTGATGGTCCAAATACTCACCCACTCTTTGTTCAAGCCTTGTAACTTCTTTATAATGGCATAATCGCAAGAAATACCCCTGCACTTTCAGGTGCATAACCTCTATGTATGAGAAGATAATCACTAACCCAGCATGAGACAAATATACTGTGTATAGGAGGACTTGCACATGCAGGCTATGCCATTTAGTTTTGAACTCCATTTTGGGGGAAATGTGTCACATTTAAGTCTCATACTGAAAATATGAGGTACTGCACCAGTGCTAAGATGCTATAAGCACAAAGAAAAAAAGGGATAATGAAGAGTCAGGTGGAAAAATTAATGCAAAATTCTCTTATAACTTTTTTCTTTTTTTTAAGATGTATTAATTAATGTAGGAAAATGAGGGAAAGTCATGAATATTAACTGACAAAGACTCACAATGACACAAAAATTTGGGGAAAAAAATTAATTTGCTAAATTATGAATAAAGTGGTAAAAGGACAGCAACTAGTAAAATGAACTGCTGGAGAATATATCAACAGCAGAATTAATGAAGGCTATGAAAACTTTGAGCAGGATGGAAGCAAGTGTTAAGCTATATGCAATTTTATATAAGTCATACAGGTTTCAATGATGAATGGGTGTATGACCACATTCACTAGGCACTGTTACTAGCTTGGCATAAATGTTTTCCTTCCATCTTCATCATTATCATCAACGTCACCGTCATCACCACCACCACCACCCTAACGAAACTGATGACGATAATGATTATGATGATGACTACGACAGACCAAGAATACCCATCCACCTGTATACCTGTATGTGTTGTACTCCTTGTATGGTCTGGAAGGTCCTTCTCTCCCACCACCACCTCCTCCCCCTCCATCACTCCATCGATGCCTATCTCCTCCTCCTCCATACCTCCCTCCACCACCACCACCTCCACCTCCTCCCCCCCTGTGGCTGTATCCTCCTCGTCCTCCACCTCCGCCACCTTCACGTCTGCCCCAACCATAACCTCCTCGACCTCGTCCTCTGCTGAAAGGGAAAACAACAACAACAACAATAATAATAATAATCAAAATCATCACCATCATCATCATCAGGACCTCGTTCCCCACCCTAGGGCAGGGAAAGCAGTAGCAATGTCCAGACACTCCAAGTTTGCCTAATCCAATGGGCCATGCTTCCATTCACTCATCATTCAAGTCCCATGAAGCCTGGCTCTATCTGATATGCCAAAAACATTCACCACATTCTGTAGCTTCATATAAACGTTTCCGATGGAGTCACTCAGGATGCTGTAATGTTAAAAAAGGGGTGCCAAATCCCTGATCATGCACTTCTTCTCACAACATTCATTCAGCCTGCTTGATCTCTTGTCAGTCCCCTAGCCTCACTGACTTCCAGACCTCTCTTCCTCACACATTCATCCACCATATCCCTCCACCTTCTTCTTGGCCTACCTCTTTCAAATTTGCTCAGATATACCTATTTCACCACTCTATTGGTATCCATTCCCTCCACATGACCAAACCATCTCAGTACATTCTCTTTGATTCTGATATCCACAGACTTCCTCACTCCGAATCTTTCATGAATCACATTACATATTTCGTAGCCTATCCACACTCGGTACTCCACATACATTCCTCAGCAGTCCCATCTCCACTGCTCTCACTCATGACTTTTCATTTTCATACAACACCATAGTCTCACATCCATATGTTAAAGTTGGCACTAACACTCCTTCATGTAAGTCACATGCAGCTGCAACACTCAAGCCTCTGTTTCTTATCAAGGCCTTCATAGCACCACTTACTTTCCTTCCTTGTCCCACTCTACTTTCCACTTCTTTGGCACATTTTCCTCTATTTTCTGTTGCTGTACCCAGGTATTTGAACTCTCACCAATTCATCTCTCCCGATTCACAGTAACATCACACTGGCAGTCACCTTCTCTCTCAATAACTATCACTTTACCGGTACTCTTTTCTACATTTACTCTCAAGGCACGACACTCACAGACATCAGCAAAACTCTGCAATAGTCTACCAAGTTCTTGTGCGGTATTTATAAGTAGTACTGCATCATCAGCATACAACAAATTTGAGATATTCCATCCATCACCATTCATTACCAATGCCATCCCTCTCTCCATTACTCATGTTTGTACTTCTCTCATCACCCCATTTATAAATATACTGAACAACCATGGGGACATCACACAACCTTGTCGCATACCCACACTGATCATGAAAAATTCACTTGGATGCCCATTTATCCTTACAGATGACTCACTACCATCATAAAAGCTCTTGACAGCATCGAGCAGCTTACCACCTACACTGTACAAGTGCAAAATCCACAATCCTTCTCTGTCTACTTTGCTGTATGCATTTCCTGGATCCATGAATGCCATAAACACCTTATAGTCCTTCTCACAAGCCATCTCCACTAAGACAGATGTCTTACTGCAAATATTTGATCCACACATCCTCTGTCACTCCTAAAGCTACCCTGTTCATCACTCACTAGGATTTCTGATATCTCTCATACTTTCTCCATAATACAGTAAAACCTCGACATAACGGACTTCAATAGATCGGAATTCACTCTAATCGGACTTGAGGAGCTACCAGACTAAATTTCTATATATCGGAAAAAGTCCGATAAAGCCAGAAGCAGTCCAGACTGACCACTTCAGCTATGTTCACCATAATAAGGTAAATAAAAGACATGTTTATCAGTGTACAGAACAGTATTACAGTATTACTGTATATATATTATACCATTTGATTAATGTAGTGAAGTTATAACATAGTACAGTACTGCAAAGGTGGTCAAAACAGTTTAAAAATCGTTCATGCTATTCGGACTAATGTCTGATATATCGGAAAAAGTCCGGGTTAGCAGAGGGAAGTCTGGATGTCGCTTTTATTGGAATTTCGCATTTTTCGGGATGGTTTGGTCCCCAATTAGTTCGATATAGTGAGGTCTTACTGTAATTCTTCCATAAATTTTTCCCTACCACACTCAATAAACTTATGCAACGATACTTCTTGCACTCACTTCACTCACCTTAATTTTGCTCAGGAGTAAAAAATAATAATAATAATAATAATAATAATAATAATAATAATAATAATAGTAATAATAATAATAATAGTAATAATAATAATAATAATAATAATAATTCATTCACCATCCAATCCAGTGTTGTCCCATGAGGAGCACAGGAGGCCAGGGCTGAGTAAGTTGGTTATGACATTTAACCCCTTAAACGCGGCCGTGAACAGTCGACCCCCCCCCCCCCGAGTGGCGGGGTTGTATCACGGTCTGAGTACCTGTAGGAAAATATTAGCCAAAAATCAGAGATTAACCCTAGAACATTATACTTGGTATGGCAGATAGTACTTACATTCAGCTTTCTCCAGAGACAGGTGTTGAGCCTTCGTGGACTACCCAAGGACTTGTGGAGACTTGCAAAGTTGGGTAACCAAATCTTCACTTTCACACCTCCAGCAACCCGGTTTCCCCTCTACCACAGCCTCATTCTGTCACAGTAAACTTTATACTACAACGTAAAGGTAGTTTGGAATCCGTATTTGTACAATAAGCACTGAAAATAAGGCTAAAATCAACGAAGCGTACAGCCGGCATGCACCGCGGCGGCGGTCTTCCCGTCACTCAACAAAAATTTCCATTTTCACAGCTAAAAACATGTATACTACATTATTTTCAATCATATTACTTCCCAAAAGATCACCACGGCACGCTTTTTATTCTGCCTTACGCCCGCCACTTTATTCTCGTTCCTGTCGGCCGCTTGCACTGACTCGGAAGAGCTAGAACTCGCCATAATGTCACTTTGAAAGCCTGCGGTAAACTGATGCTAAACAGGGGCAAACCGTGAGAAAAAAAGCTAGTGTTACAACTGGGGAAAGAAGCGTTTCCTATTAGCATAAACTGCTTGTGAGAGGAGAGCGCAGATTTACAGTTCTGAGCACTCAGAGCGCTGCCATGTATCACAGCCAGGCTGGCCGGGCTGTGGGGGGGGCAGGGGAAAAACGCGATACTTGGCAACAACTGAGGTCAGTAGTACAGAGGTAAAGTATGCTAACTGTAGCTAAAGGGTGGTGGTACTGATAGACAATACCAGCTGGAGCCTGCTTGCCCGCGGTTATTCAAAATTTACTAGAATCACAAATGCGACGATCCGCCGTTATGTCTTTTTTGCCGAGCGTCGCAAACGAGACGATCCGCGTTTAAGGGGTTAAGATGAGAGTGACCAGCCCCACTCATCCCTGAATGGCATTACGTGAGCAATAAACCCCAACCGCCCCTTGGATATAAGCCTGCACCAGCTCAATAGGACTGGAGCACCTTAATTGCCCACTAAACCACCAGCTGCAATTACTGTATTTGGTTATATGGTTACCACCCAGCACAGTAAATGGTTTCTTGGTGTATAGGAAACCATTTGGCTTGTCACTCAGTGTAATAATAATACTGTATTTACCTAATTGTGATATACAGGAAATAAGCTACGCTCGTGGGGTCCCGTCTCTGTTTCTCAATGTCAAATTTAGCTTTAAACTCGTTTAAGTTTTTAGACTGGACGATCTCTTTGTCCAGGCTGTTCCACAGGTTTATACATCTATAAGGAAAACTATATTTCTTGATATCCTTCTAGCAGCTTGGTTTCTTCAGTTTCATTCTGTGTCCTCTTGTTACTCTCTTATCCCATAAAAACAGATCTTCTTTGTCAATTTTATCTACTCCCACTATGGTCTTGAACACTGCAATCATGTCTCCCCTCCTTCTCCTTTCTTCTAAGGAAGGCAAATCCAGCTTTTCCAGCCTCTCTCTGTACGACAGATCTGCCAGACTGGGGACCATTTTGGTTGCTCTTCTTAGTATTCTCTCAATCTTGTTTATACCTTTCTTTTTGTGTGGGGACCACACTACTGCTGCATATTCTAACCTGGGGTGAATCATGGCCACTATCAATTTTTTCATCTCCTCCTCACCAATATAATGAAAAGCTACTCTTATATTAGTCAGGAGTTTATACGTTTCTCTAACTGCCTTGTTAATGTGTTTTTCAGGTGACAAACTGTCCTGGACCAGCACTCCCAAATCTTTCTCTTCTTTCGCTTTTGTGATTAGTTCATTACCCATCAAATAATTCAATGATGGCCTCTTGGTACTTTTACCCATTTCCAATATTTTACATTTCTTTACACTGAATTTCATTTCCCAAGTCCGACTCCAATCGTGTATCCTATCCAGATCCTCCCGCAGCATTTTACAATCCTCCTCAACCTCTACCTTCCTCAAGATCTTTGCATCATCAGCAAACAGACTTGCATAACTGTTCACTTCATCTACCATATCTACTACCTACTACCGCCAGATGCCATAATCCCATAGGAGGTGGTCATTTGACTTTGAGTTATTTGTTTTATGGGGAGGGGCACTAAACCTCCACCAACCCACTTGTTGACACGTAGGGAGTATGTATGATTTGGTTATATGGTTACCACCCAGCGTTGTAAATGGTTTCTTGGGTTACAGGAAACCATTTGGCTTGTCACTCAATGTAAAGCCACCTGTAAAGCAAAGTAGTAAAGTGACAGGAAAGATGGGAGAAATAGGAAGAGAGGAGGGCAGGCACAGAAAATGAATAATAAAGGCTAAGGAAGAAGTAGGCAGCACTACATCAAGTGAGTGGATGATGGTCGCCACCACCTACCACATATCATTTACATAAATCACGAACATTACTGGCACCAACACCGAGCCCTGTGACACTCCACTTGTTACTTCCCTCCATCCAGACATCCTATCCTTTATTAATGTCCTCATTTGTCTGTCTCTCAAAAAGTCTTTCATCTATTCCAGGAGGTTCCCCTTCAGAACTCCTACAAGCTCTAGTTTCCACATTAGTCTCTTATGAGGTACCTTGTCGAAGGCCTTCTCCAAATCTAAATACTGTATACACAATCCACCCAACCATCTCTCTCCTGTAGCATGTCAATCGCTCGTGTAAAAACTCAGCAAGTTGGAAACACATGACCTTCCACTTCTAAATCCAAACTATCAGCCAAAATATTCATCTCTTCCAGATATTTTATCCATCTTTCAGAATTCTTTCGCACAATTTTGCGACCATGCTGGTTTGGGACACTGGTCTATAATTCAGTGGTTCTTCCCTGTTTCCTCCCTTACAAATTGGTACCACATTTGCCCTCTTCCATTCTTGAGGCACTTTCCCCTCTTCCAGAGAACACACAATTAAACTGTTAATCTTATCCGCCAGTTGTTTTCTGCATTCCTTCAGTATCCAACTAGAGATTCCATCTGGTCCTGGGGCTTTCCTTACATCTTGAGTTTCCAGTACTTTATACACTTCCTGTACTTCCACTTTTATATCTTTTATCACTACATTTCTAGTCACTCCCTCCCCTTCCACAAACTCCTTTCATTAGTGAAAACTGATTGGAAACATTTGTCCATTATTTCTGCTTGCATTGTTGTATCTTTATAGACCTCTCCTTCAGCTTTCAGTTTGGTGATTCCTTCCTTTTGTTTCAGTATGCCATTGACAAATCTATAAAACAGTTTGTGTTTATCCTTACATTTGTCTATTATACCTTTTTCAAAATTCCTTTCTTCCTCTCTACGTATTCCTGTGTATTCTAGTTCTTTGATATTCTTCCTTTGTTCTGTTGTTAACTCTCTTTCTCCAATTGTTCCACGTCGTGTCTCTCTCTTTTTTTCTATCATACACCTTCTACTAAACCACTCCTTTTTCCTGTTTTCTTTCCCCCTTACTCTTGGCACAAATTTTTCCACTCCCGAATTATAGAAGCTTAGAAAAATATCCCACTTCCTCTGTATCTCTCTTGTTTCTCTGAATTTTCTCCAATCTGCATTTTTGAAAAATTTTCTCAATCCTGTAAAGCCTGCTTTCCCAAAGTTGAATCTTCCCTGCCTATAAAGTATGTCTCTTGGCTCCACATTCCCTGATATCATCTGGAACTCAATGACCACATGATCACTTTTTCCAAAAGGACACAGATATTCCAAGGTTTCTATTACATTGGGTTCTTTGGTAAACAGTGAGTCTAGTCTTGATGGTGTGTCTTCACATCGGAACCATGTCTCTTCTTTGACCCATTGCGTCATCACATTGTTCATTATTATATTTAATAATGTAGTGCCCCACGAATCTTCGCTGCCTCCCGAGTCCCATTTCTCCCAGTTCACCTCTATACAACTGAAGTCACCCATTAAAATTATATTGTTGCTTTTCTCAATCATTTTCTGTAAATAACTAACCATGTCTGACAACATTTCCTGGTATTCATCATCACTCCATGCTCTTGTCTTAGAGGGAACTTACACTACTGCCATATCTCTCTTGCTATTCTCTCCAGTTTCTAATTTCATATTTATCACTTAGGCCCTGCCTTCTCCCATTTCCACGGTATCTACATTATGTTGTTCTTCACTGCTAACATCACTCCTCCCGTTTTTTCTTTCTGTCTCTTCTCCACAGTTTGTCATTACCATCTCCCATAAGAACATCAATATCTTCTCTGAATTTGGTCTCTACAAAGCACATAACATCAGGTTCATGTACCCTCATAAAATCGTTGATTTCTAGCCTTGTCGATATTAAACCATCAACATTAGTATATGCCACCTTCCAATTATTTTTGATGTTTTTTATACCCTTTTTCTCCTTCTCTCCGCCGTTACCACTTCCTTAATTTCTGATCCATGACTCTCCAATAAAACACTGTCTTCTCTTCCTCTGCTTGTTTTTTACCTTTGCTTCCTTTACTAACTCCTTTATTCTAGCTCTGTCTTCCTCATTTGCATCTCTCCTTATCCAAACATTTTTGAACCCTTCCTTGTCTGATAATTTCCATGTTCTACTGATAATTTCGTTTACTGTTGCCTGAGACTTAAACTTTATCTTCAATGGCCTTGCCCCTCCTTCCTCGTACTTTCCTAACCTAAATACCTCTTCAATCTCTTCTTGAGCTTCGTTGTTTTCCTCCATGACTACTGATATTATTTCTTTAATCTTACTAAGTTCTTCTCTTTCTCTTTCTGATCTTATTGTCATACGTTTTTCTTTAACTCCTGAAATTATTACACGTTTTTTCGTATCAGCTACATCCCTAACTTAAGATTCTCTACTTCTCAGCACCCTAACCACTTCCCTCTCCACCTTTTCCTTGCTTCGTTGTTCTATAATCTCTTTCAAATTTACATTTCCCTCTTCCTGAATTTTCTTCCACCCCTTATGTTGCTCCTTGATTTCTTTAATGTGCTCGTCCTGTATTCTTGATTTGGATTCATACTCATCTAGTTTGCTTTTCATCCTATCTTTCTTCTTCCAACCTCTTATTCTCTCTTAAGCTGTTTTATTTCATTTGAAGCTGATTGATTGCTCATTTTTAATTCAGTAACTTCTCTTTCTTGTTCATCACTACGTGTACAAATTTTTTCCAGTTTTCACAGACTTTTGATCTCGTTTTCCTGCTCTATGGTCTGTTCCTGTAACTCTTTAATTACTGCCCATACCTTTTTTATCTCCAGGACATTCCTCTCTGCTGTTTTCTCTACACCTGCTATTCTTGTTTGGTTCAACTTAAAACTTCCGTTTCCCACATCCTCTTCAGAGAAGCCCTCGAACTCTCGCCGATTGTAAACAATTCACCGTCCCTTTCCGCCAAGAATCAACCATATGAAGACTTTCTATTTTCACTATATATTGTTCTTTTTATGACGGAAACCGCGTTTTTTTTTTTTTTAACTACTGTCCAACGGGACCACCAACCATGCACTCATTAACATAATCACAAATAGACTGGACTTCTTTCCGTCACTGATTCAGCGATTATTTCCCCACGATCCAGGAAGAGCTCCGTCTCTGTCAGCAACCTGTGTGTGTGTGTGTGGGAGTGTTCGGTCAGCGAGTGTGTGGGATATCAGAGCAATTTTCCCCATACAATATAGAAGATATGCCAGTGATGCATTCCAGGCCCAAACCCAAACCCATATACCTTAATCAATAGAAGCTGACACAGAAACACCAAAGGTGTTTCTGTGTCAGCCTCATAAACAATACTATCACTAAAAAATGGCACATCAAACATCACATGCAGGAGGGTAGGCTGGTGGAATGTGCAGTGTTCAACACTGCTTCAGGGAAACTAAACAGCCAGGCAGGCTGCTGACAGTGTGCCAAGGAGGGATGGTGGAGGGCAGGGGGATGAGAAGGGAGACAAATGGGGGTGGGGGAGGATGGAGGGACAGGAAAGGAGGCAATAAAGCCAAACATCCCTACTACCCCCCCTACTCTCACTCACTCACTCACTATCACTCTCACCGCACATTCGCTCACCCACTCACCACTCTCACTCACTAACCACAATCACTCATTCACTCTCTCTCACACACACACCCAGGCAGGAGTGGGAAAGGGTGGGGGAATAGAGAGACAGACAACCAGGGGTGAGGGAAGGCAGGGGGACAGGGAGTTAGACATGCCTGACAATGCTGAGTGTGGTGGGGGATGGAAGAGGGACGGGGGGAGAAAAGGAGAAGAGAGGGGATGGAGTGAGGAAGGGAGGACCGGGAGAGCCTCATTTCAAACCTAGGGAGAGGCGAGATGTAGGAATGGAGAGGCAGGGTGTTGGACTAGCGAGACGACGGACATTCAAACTGTTTGGATTGCAGGAATGTTCCCCTATTTCTTGTTTGGTCTAGTGAAGCGCTGGTTATTGATGGGCCGGATAATGGGGTATGGATGTAATGCAAATAATATGAAAAAAGCAGTAGATGGGGGCAATAAGAGGACACTAACTCTGAGATGAGGGGATGAACGACAATTGGCAACTTCATATTCACTCAGCTTATACAGTGAAACAATCCTTTAGTTGATGGAAAAAAATGTTACATATAGCTCTTGCCTGTACTTCTTCATTACTACACTATAGGTGTACAGTACAAGGATTGCAATTTGGTACTCATAAATATATACATATATATATATATATATATATATATATATATATATGTATATATACACTATACAGTACCCTCGCGTCCAACAAGCGTTTCTCCAGCACGATTCGCGTCCAGCACGGAGAGCAAAAAATTTGTACAATTTAATACGATTTAAGTACAGTAGAGCCTCTTTGGTCCGGACCCCTTTAATCCGGATTTCTGTTAATTCGGACAAAATTTAAAAATAATAAGCTCCAAAAATATGTTGAAAGTAATTCTCAAGTCATTTTCAGTATTGGTGTGGAAAGCAATCGCCATTTGTTTAGTCTCGGATCACGCTAGGTCACAACATGGGCGCCTGTTTAAACACACGCTAGCATTCGTTCCATCAACTAGTTCACCAGCCATTTATATTTTTATGCTGTATTTCAAAAGTTAATCCTCCTTACCATGCCCCGTAATGCAAGTGTAGCTTCTGCAATGGATAAAGGTGTTAAAAGGAGGAGTATGCTTACACAAAAATGGGTCAGAATATTCTGCAGTGTTTAGTGATTACTGTAGGTAATTTTTTTGTACTTAAATGTGCTTTACTTGTACATCAAACATTAGCTTCTTGCCCATATGGGCGTTATCAATATGCCAAAGATGACAATGTATTTTTTGCCTACATAAGTTTTATTTTTGTTCCAAATATAACAGTTAATTAATTAATTAATTTTTTTGCCTACACGGGCCTTAGTCACTTAGTACAATTTAAAACGTAGGCTAGTTTCTTGTCATGGCCTTACCTGTAAATTATGCAATACAAAACTATTGTACATGATTAGTTTGGTTATTTTAGTATCCTTTCATCTATTGCAGTTACGTAGGGTTGACATATGCCACATATGTTAATAATTAACAAACATACCATATGTAGATAGCTTTTGGTATGAACTGGAGATTACCCTGATGATCCGGACAATCTGCTAATTCGGACAACCCTTTCCCCCAGATAGTCCAAATGAGAGAGGTTCTACTGTACTGTAAAACGGGTGCATAAGCATAACACTGATGGAGCTCCGAGAAGTGGGCGAAATCAGCAGAGTTCGCCTCTAGCACAATCACCCCTGGTCCAACACGGTCATACTGGATGTTCCCGTGACGCTGAAAGCCAATCATAGCTTCCGATCAAGTAGCCTCCCTCGTCTGCTATCATGACATAATCGTGATGTCACCCAATGAAAAACACTTCTGCTCTCACATGATGTTTTGTTTAAATTTCTCTCCGCCACTGCGCCACTCAGTCGCATAATTTGCATTGGACAGTGCATTTTTCTCACTGCATTTTCTGCCCTTGCTACTGCATTTTACCATGCTCATGATGCCTAGGAAGCCTTCCGAGAACCTCAAGAAGCAGCAACACCTCCCTCAGGCCAACAAGCTAGAATTCATTGAGAGGCAGAAGAATAGGGAGAGGAATTTCAAAGGATTTATGAGGGAGGTTGAGGAGGAGCAGCAGCCATTATCCGCTAGTGAGGCCAGCAGCCATCCTCCAGGGATCCAGTAGGACTAGCTACAGCCTCGGATATCACCTTCCATTCCCAGCAAGCCCACCAACACTATCCTAAAAGGTTAGTTATCATTCATAGTACAGTACCATTTATTATAATTACAGCAGTACCAATGTATGCATAGGTATATGGCAGGTATTTAGGGTGACTTATCCTAGGGTTGCTGACATAATTAATTTTTCCCCACAAGCTCTGTTGTTTGTCCAACACGTTTTTGGTCCAACACGGGACCCATGCATGACAATATTACCGTGTTAAACGCGAGGGTACTGTATGTATGTATGTATATATATATATATATATATATATATATATATATATATATATATATACAGTATATATATATATACTGATATATATATATATATATATATATATATATATATATATATATATATACTGATATATATATATATATATACATATATACATATATATATATATATATATATATATATATATATATATAAGTAATCCCTCTAATATCCGAACATCCCCACTAACCGGACATATCATCCCGGGGTCCAATATTCCCAAAATGGTTCAAAAACCGCAAAAAAATGGGGGGGGGGGATTTGTTTCTGGCCTGCAATTTGAACTTGGTGTGCGGGGCGCGGGACAGCTTTGATGTGGCGGGTCATTCCTCCGACGTCCGATAGAGCGCCTCTGCATCCTCCCCACTTTCCGTCTGTCTCTCGTCGGGAGTGAACGCTCGTCGTCATGGATGCCCACATGCTCGCTTTTGTGGTGGTGCCTTACCTGCTGCAGGCACTCCTGCTGCTCTCGTGTCTCTCCTTCGCGTGTGTGTTGATGGCCCTGCCTCCTGAGAAGAGGAAGAGAATGGTGTTGACTCTGGAGAAGAAGCGGGAGATATTGGAGAAAGTAGATGCGGGGTGGTCTTCTTCACGCATCCTCCGCGAGTTTAACCTGGCCCGATCTACTTTGTTTGATATTAATAGATCCCGAGACAAACTCATGCAGTACACGGCTGACTTCTCGTTAAGAAGTAAACGCAATGTGGAGAGGAAGGTGATGTTTACTACCAAGTTTGCTGAAGTCAACCACTCCACATTGATTTGGTATCAACAGCAACGTGCTGCTGGTGTGATGGTACATGGTACGGAGCTGAAGGCTGCTGCTGAGAAGTTCGCCAGGCTTCACGACGCCCTAGACTTCAAGGCATCCGAGGGTTGGCTCTTCGCGTTCAAGTTACGACAAGCCCTTACCAACTGCAAGGCTCATGGCGAAGCTTTGAACGCTAACGAGGATGGAGTTGACGAGTTTCAACACAAGGTGAAGGGCTTCATCTACAGGGAGGGCCTCATTCTCGGTCAAGTCTACAACGCTGACAGAACTGGTTTGTTCTATCGCTCTTTGCCAACGAACACTCTAGCCGAGGAGACAGAGAAGCATGTACCTGGCCGCATGCTCTCCAAGGAACGGATATCTGCTTTGTGTTGTGCAAATGCTAACGGCATGCACTGGCTTAAGCCCGTTATTGTTGGCCGCGCAAAGCAGCCTCGGTGTCTTCGTGGGGTGATGGATGTCCTTCCTGTCGTCTGGTACCATTCTTTGAAGGAATGGTTCACAGCTGTGATCTTCAAAGACAGGTTCCACTGCCATTTCGTCAAGGAGGTCATACATTACCAGACGGAGAAACTGGAAATCCCACATGACCAGGTAAAGGCCCTCCTTCTCCTCGACAATGCACCTGCCCACCCGTGCGACAAGGACTTGGTGGCTGAGAATGGCTGCATTAGGTGCATGTTTCTGCCACCTAATACTACTGCTCTCATCCAACCAATTGACAAAGGAGTGATTGTGGCAACGAAGCGCCTATACCGATGGAAGTTCCTGGACGAGGTGATGGTTGTTCTCGAGGACGAGGACGAGCGCAGGGATGAACGGGACAAGCGAGGCCAGCAATCTTTGGAAAACCTTCGCCGCTACAACATCAAGTCTGCCATTTACAACTGGGCCAGTGTATGAAAGGAAATCCCTGTCAAGACTCTAGAAAATGGTTGGTCTCGTCTGCTTCTCGGAACGTATGCAGAGTACGATTTCCTAGGTTCTAACGTGGATGACTTCCATGCACATCTACGTGCGCACGACGATGATGTTGATGTGGACAAAGTGCGTGAGTGGTAGGATGACGACAAGGACGATCCTGGGTATCAGACCCTGTCTGATATCGAGATCGGATCTTCAGTTGCAGGTGTCAGTACCCAGCTTGAAGATTCCAACGAGGACAGCAACGATGATGCGGACTCCTCTCAGCATGACACAACTCCAGCCATCCCCAAGCTGAGCGCACTCTGGGAACACCTAGAGTTCGTTCTCGACTACCTGGAACATCCGGACTGCAACAGGGAGATGGGGCCCTTGGGACTCGTGGAGGAAGTGCGTGCTTTCAGGCAGCGCATCATCAATCGTCAGAATCATCATTCCTTGCATCAATCAACGATTGACAGTTTTTTCAGGCCCGTGACCCCCACTGTGCCCAGCCCTGGCTCCACTCCGTTGCCTCCCCAAGACAGGCCCTCATGCTCCGAGCCACAGCCCAGCACATCAGCCAGGGTGGAGTCACCGCTCGACGTGAGTTTGCGTCTGTCTTCAGAGTCGTCTGCAGTGGGTACGCCATCACCACGACCCAGCAACGCACCCCTAGGTCACCTGCCAGCGATACTCTCAGACTCTGACGGTGATTAAACAGCAAGAACTTCTCCACTAGACCACACGGGAATTTAGTGTTGTGTAATGAAAGAAAAACAGTGCATACAGTATTGTAAAGAAAGTAGAAATTTGAGTGAAAAGAAAGTTTTCGGACTAAATTTAACGTAAATACACTTGTGATTTGTTTTGATTTTGGTTTTATGAGTGGAAAGACTTAAAGTGCAGAGTGTAACACTTATTAAGTTACAATGGAGCATAAGTAAGACAAAGAGTGCGCAGTGTGAAGAGAATGGACTTCTGAGTGCGAATGACTAAGTTCAGTGCAAGACTTCATGAACAGTGTACTGCAAGTGCTTTAGGAAATCCTTCTTATTGTCAGAGTCTGAGAGGAGGCGGTTACTCATCAAGGTGGCCATGGACATGCTGTAAGTAGGCAGAATGTTTCATACTGTACTCTACTGTATTTTCCATACTATACTTACCTCAAACACCTCATTTCACTCTTTTATGTCCCTTATTGGTGTGAATATGTTGTGTCTTAGGTGCTATGCATGTGCAGTAGGGAGGTGTTTTTCTGAGTTAGGCTAGGTTAGGGTCCATAACTACCAGTCCAGGAGCCAGGGACTTGTAAGTACCCAGAATGTTTAATATTGTATGAACCTACCTCAAAAATCTCATTTTATGCTTCTTTTGCATTTATTTCAGTCTTTTATGTCTCTTATTGGTGTGATTTGGGTCTTAAATAGGTGCTATGCATGTCCAGAGGGAGTTGTACAGTGGGGCACCAATTTTCGCGCCAAATTGGGTCCAAAAATAATGCGCGAAAGTGGAATTAGCGAAAATTGGGGCATTGTCTTTATGGCAAAAAGGCTAATTGGTTCCCGGTTATCCTAAAGTAACATCAGATTTTCATTTTCACTTGCAATACAGTACATCAAATCACTATTGTACATTGCATTGTGAGATACAAACAATAAAAACTGTACAGTACACATTATATGAGGAGAAACATACCACAGAGACCAGGTTGAGGTGTTTAATGGATGTTGGGGGTAAGTATCCGAGGCGCATGGCGGGCTTATTTAGCCACGCCAGACGTATTGGCGCCACCTCTTGCCGCCTCGCTACCACCATGCTGTTTCCTCATACTACGCACTGTCGATTCTGGGATGTTAAATATACGGCAGATTTCACTGTTTTTTGCGCCCTTGTCCATGTGCTCAACTATCTTCCTTTTCATTTCATTATTATACTGCCGTTTCTTCACTCCAACACGATACTCTCTTTTAGCCTTGGCCTTTCCTCCCGACTTTGAATGTCCCGGCCACTTTTTATCACCACCACTGCCTCCCGGCCCTCCCCCCACACCACCAGGCTCTCCCCCCACACCACCAGGCCTTTTCCCCACACTACCAGGTATAGTAGAGGCCATTGAACCGTGAGAATCCAACACAATGGAGCTATCATGCTCGTACACAATGGCGGGAATGGGTGGACAGAGTGTTGACATGACGTCATTCAAGATGGCGGTGGGTTGCGGGCGGGCGGTGCAGGAAATTCAAAGTTCAAAATATTGTCCCAAACCCAAAATTTGTGAGCGAAAATCGATTTTTTTCAAGCGAAAGTGGAAGTTAGGGAATATTTGGTGCATGCCGCGAAAGTGGATTCCGCGAATCCTGCTGTAGCGAAAGTTGGTGCACTACTGTATAGGTGTTTTTCTGAGTTAGGGTCCATAAGTGCAAGTCCAGGAGGCTGGTGCTCACTATCTGGACAGGACCACTTTCCGGACATGCCTATGGCTCTATTACGTCGGATAGTGGAGGGATCACTTATCTATATCTATCTATCTATATATATATACAGTAATCACTCCAATATCCGGATCAATAGAGCCATCGGTAGGTTCGGATATTGGTTTTGTCCGGATATTGGGCCCCAGCTTATGGACTTGTACTTACGGACCCTAACACAGAGAAACACCTATACAACTCCCTCCGGACATGCATAGCACCTATTTAACACCCAAATCACACCAATAAGGCACATAAATGACTGAAATAAATGCAATAGACACATAAAATGTGGGTTTAGAAGTATGTTCATACATTAATAAACATTCTGGTACTTATGGACTCTAACCGAACCTAACCTAACCGAACCTAACCGAACTCTGAAAAACACATTCCTACTGCACATGCATGAGGTAAGTTTAGTATGGAAAGAAGTACAGTATGACACTTTCTGGTAAGTATAGTATGGGAAAAAATACAATATGAAACATTCTGGTAAATATACAGTAGCATGGAAAATAGTACAACATGAAACATTTTGGCTACTTACAGCAAGTCCCTGGCCACCTCGATGAATAACCGCCTCCTCTCGGACTCTGACAGTAAGAACGATTTCCTGAAGCACTTGCACTACACTCTTCCTGAAGTCTTGCACTGAACTTAGTCAATAACACACAGAAGTCCGTTCTTTTCACAGTGTTCACTTTAGTCCAAATAATGTTCCATTAAATTTAAGTGTTGCACATTAACTTTTCCCAAGTTTTTTTAAGTTTCCAAAGCCAAAACAAAGAAGGTTAGTTACGTTAAATTTCTTTTCTACTTAGTCTTTTCTCCCAACTTGAAAACCTTAACACAACACACCGTTTTTTTCACTGCACAACACTCAAAATTCCCGTGTGGTCTAGTGGAGAAGTTCTTGCTGTTTATTCACTGTCAGAGCCCGAGAGTATCACTGGCAGGCGTCCAAGGGGTGCATCGGTGGGTAGTGGTGATGGCGTACCGACTACAGAAGACTCTGAAGACAGCCGCAAACTCACGTCGAGCGGTGACTCCACTGTAGCTGATGTGCTGGGCTGTGGCTCGGAGCATGAGGGCCTGTCTTGGGGAGGCAACGGAGTGGAACCAGGGCTTGGCACAGCGGGGGTCACGGGCCTGAAAAAACTGTCAATCGTTGACTGACGCAAGGACCGACGATTCTGGCGATTGATGATGCGCTGCCGGAAAGCACGCACTTCCTCCACGAGTCCCAAGGGCCCCATCTCCCTGTCGCAGTCCGGGTGTTCCAGGTAGTCTACGACGAACTCTAGATGTTCCCGCAGTGCGCTCAGCTTGGGGATGGCTGGAGTAGTGTCCTGCTGGGCGGAGTCTGCATCATCATCGCCTTCGTCGTCGGAATCTTCAAGTTCGGGACTGACACCAGCAACCGAAGACGCGATCTCGATATCAGACAACGTCTGATACCCAGGATCGCCCTCGTCGTCGTCCAACCACTCACGAACATCGTCCACATCAACATCGTCGCCGTGCGTACGTAGCCGTGCATGGAAGTCATCCACGTCAAACCCTAGGAAATCGTACTCCACATCTGTTCCGAGAAGCAGACGAGACCAACCATTTTCAAGAGTTTTCACAGGGACTTCCTTCCATGCACTAGCCCAGTTGTACAGCGCAGACTTGATGTTGTTGCGGCGAAGGTTTTCCAAAGTCCGCTTGCCTCGAGTGTCACGTCCTTCCCTGCGCTCGTCCTCGTCCTCGAGAACCACCATCACCTCGTCCAGGAACTTCCGACGGTACAGGCGCTTTGTTGCCACGATCACTCCTTGGTCCATTGGTTGAATGAGAGCAGTCGTATTAGGTGGCAGAAACATGCACCTAATACGGCCATTCTCAGCAACCAAGTCCTTGTCGCACGGGTGGGCAGGTGCATTGTCGAGGAGAAGGAGAGCCTTTACCTGGTCGCGAGGAATTCCCAGTGTCTTCGTCTGGTAATGTATGACCTCCTTGACGAAGTGATGGTGAAACCAGTCTTTGAAAATCACAGCTGTGAACCATGCTTTCAAAGAATGGTACCATACGACAGGAAGGACATCCATCACCCCACCAAGGCACCGAGGCTGCTTTGCACGGCCAACAATAACGGGCTTAAGCCGGTGCATGCCGTTAGCATTGGCACAACACAGAGCAGATATCCGTTCCTTAGAAAGCTTGCGGCCAGGTACACGCTTCTCCGTCTCATCGGCTAGAGTGTTCGTTGGCACCGAGCGATAGAATAGGCCAGTTTCGTCAGCGTTATAGACTTGACCGAGAGTGAGGCCCTCCCTGTCGATCAAGCCTTTCACCTTGTGCCGAAACTCGTCCACTCCATCCTCGTTAGCGTCCAATGCTTCGCCATGTGCTTTACGGTTAGTAAGGCCATGTCGCAACTTGAACGCGAAGAGCCAACCCTCGGATGCCTTGAAGTCTAGGGCGTCGTGAAGCCTTGCAAACTTCTCAGCAGCAGCCTTCAGCTCCGTTCCACGTACCATCACACCAGCTGCACGTTGCTGTCGATACCAAATCAACGTGGAGCGGTCGATCTCTGCATACTTGGGAGTAAACATAACCTTCCTCTCCACGTTGCGTTTGCTTCTCGACGAGAAGTCAGCCGTGTACTGCATGAGCTTGTCTCGGGAACGCTTGATATCAAACAAAGTCGACCGGGCCAGGTTGAACTCGCGGAGAATGCGAGAGGAAGACCAACCCGCATCAACCTTCTCCAATATCTCCCGTTTCTTCTCCAGAGTCAACACCACTCTCTTCCTTTTCTCAGGAGGCGGGGCCATCATCACACACACTAAGAGTAGGGCAGAGAGCAGCAGGAGGCCTTGCAGCAAGTACGGCACCACCACAAAAGCGAGCACGTGGGCAGCCATGACGAAGAGCGTAGGTCTTGTCGCGGTGAGAGACAGGCGGGAAGTGGGGAGGATGCAGCGGCGCTCTATCGGACGTCGGAGGAATGACGAACCAAAACAATGCTCTCACGCGGCGCGCGCGGCAAGTTCAAATTACGGACGGCAAAAAATCTATTTTTTTTTCCAATTTTTTTGGATTTTCGGACCATTTTGGGAATGTTTGATCCCAGGACGATAAGGTTCGGTTAGTGGGGATGTTCGGTTATTGGGCGTCCGGATATTAGAGGGATTACTGTATATATATATATATATATATATATATATATATATATATATATATATATACATACATACTGAGAGAGAGAGAGAGAGAGAGAGAGAGACCATATACACAAAGGAAAGACGGTAAACTGAGATGTGTGAATGTCTTCTGATGTGCATGTATGGGTAAGCGTGTGTTAAGCTACTAGTGTTTGTGTGCGTAAATGATGCTCAGATTCGAGTATCGTCTCAGAACAACTACTTAGCATGATGGACTACACTGTGACCAAAAAGTGTTGCTCACTTCAACCAGACACCTTTCATTGCTAAAATTTTCAAAGTAAATAAGATATACTTAACTGAAGACTGTCTTAAAATCTAGAAAAGCATATCATTTTCAGTGTGTGTAATGTGGGTCACTACAGTACACTTTACTACCTCTGTATGTGGCTGGCATTTACTGAAATTAGACATTCATGCTTTATTTCATGGCAGTTATAACCACGATAGATATGAAGAACAGCCCTTGACCATTAGTGTGTTAAATCCAATCTCTGGGATTACAGCTCTGGGCTCTATAGTACAGAAGGGCTATCTCAACAGCGACCGTGTGACTTTGGCTGCAATATTAAAATGCTACACTCGTCACCTCCACCATGGTAATGCAATAAGAGCACTGTTCTTAGCCTGCTGTCTGTTTCACTGTTGCTTCTGTAAGCTGCACAGTGGGCCATGGCACTGTATTTTAGCAGCCCAGTGGACCATGGCACTATGTTTTTGGGATTAATCAGCTGATTTCAAAAGAAACGGGCATCAGTCGTTGTGCATAAACATCATCAGCGCTGCCTTGGGCCCCTGGCAGTGGACACACAAACTACACGGCGGTACCCATGAGAAAGCCCCTCCAGAAGACAGAGGTCAATGAATTAAAACAGGCGTCATTCTCTGACTAAATATATCTGTGCTGTTTACTTATCCCCTAATTCTACTATGAAAAATTCTTCGACTATCTTACTTCTATGATGGAACACATCCTATCCGTTTCTCCTTTCTGTGAAATTTCCATTCTAGATTTCAATGTTCACCACCACCTTTGGCTCTCCTCTCCTTTCACTGATCCACCTGGTGAACATCCCTTAATCTTTTCTATCCTTAACCCGTGGATTTCAAGCCACAGCTCAGGCTGGGTAGCATCGCATTCCAAGCCACAGCTCAGGCTGTGCTAACCTTCCAGTGGACATGCATCACCACTAACTACTCCACCTCTATGGAAACTAATGGATGGCAATAAGAAAGGACGGAGAGAAATTTTTTCTTTTTCACCAGATGATGCCCTGTTTATTTTCAAGCTTATAATAAACAAAAACTAAAAAAAAAAAAAAAAAAAAAAAAAAAAAAAAAAAATCACTACACCCCTACACAAACTTAAGCATGGCGCAACGCAACAACAGGGAGAAACTTTTTTTTCACCAGATGATGCCCTGCATGTTTATCTTCTAGTATATAATAATTTTTTTTCATTTTTTGCACATCACGGGGTGGGATAAAAAAAAAAAAAAAAAAAAAAGGTAATTGCACAATCCACAGGTTAATGACCTAGTGCAGCTTGTACAGCACCCTACCCGTATCCCTGACAGTCTTGGAAAGAGTTCCAACATACTTGACCTCTTCCTTACAACTAATCCTTCTGCTTAAGCTGTTAACCATTCCTCTCCGTTGGGCTCCTCCGATCACAACCATATTACATTAATGTGTCCTATCGCCCCAGTACAGCCTGTGGACCCTCCAAAGAAATGTCAGTTGTGGCACATTGCTGCTGCTGATTGGGAGGCCCAAAGGCAGTACTTCTTCGATTTTCCCTGGAATGATTATTGCTTCCATGGCCATGAGCCATCTGAGTGTGTCTTGTGCATTATGGAGGGTATTTTCTCAGGCATGGAAGAATACATTCCCTTCTCATATCCTTTGACTAATGCAAAAAAAAAAAAAAAAAAAAAGAGAGAGAGCCTTGGTTTAACCATGCTTGTTCCAATTCTGTCCACAACAAGGAGTGGGCCTATGAAATGTACCAGAGCCAACCTACCCCCGAATCATATTTTTATGTGTTTCTTCCCGGATTCATGCCAAGACTGTTCTTCGCTCTGCTAAAAATACTGTAATTTCATCCATACTAGATGCTCTCAACCCTCCAACTCAAATTCTTCCTGCTCCTGGCATCCTGCCAAAAACATTTCTGAAAACTTTACCTCATCATCTTTCCCTTCTCTTTTCTACTCTGATGTCTCTGTAGCTGTTTCTTCTACTGATAAAGCAGATCTCTTCGCTCAAACTTTCTCCTCCAATTCCACCTTAGATGATTCTGGTGCTGTTCCTCCATCACTTCCCCCTTCTGACTTCCTCATGGCTGACATTAAAATTTCTTCAGCTGATGTATTTTCTGCCATCACTGGCCTCAATACTAACAAGGTACAGTAATCACTCTAATATCCGGACGCCCAATAACCGAACATCCCCACTAACCGAACCTTATCGTCCTGGGATCAAACATTCCCAAAATGGTCCGAAAATCCAAAAAAATTGGAAAAAAAATCGATTTTTTGCCGTCCGTAATTTGAACTTGCCGCGCGCGCCGCGTGAGAGCATTGTTTTGGTTCGTCATTCCTCTGACGTCCGATAGAGCGCCGCTGCATCCTCCCCACTTCCCGCCTGTCTCTCACCGCGACAAGAGTCACCGCTCGACATGAGTTTGCGGCTGTCTTCAGAGTCTTCTGTAGTCGGTACGCCATCACCACTACCCACCGATGCACCCCTTGGACGCCTGCCAGTGATACTCTCGGGCTCTGACAGTGAATAAACAGCAAGAACTTCTCCACTAGACCACACGGGAATTTTGAGTGTTGTGCAGTGAAAAAAACGGTGTGTTGTGTTAAGGTTTTCAAGTTGGGAGAAAAGACTAAGTAGAAAAGAAATTTAACGTAACTAACCTTCTTTGTTTTGGCTTTGGAAACTTAAAAAAACTTGGGAAAAGTTTATGTGCAACACTTAAATTTAATGGAACATTATTTGGACTAAAGTGAACACTGTGAAAAGAACGGACTTCTGTGTGTTAGTGACTAAGTTCAGTGCAAGACTTCAGGAAGAGTGTAGTGCAAGTGCTTCAGGAAATCGTTCTTACTGTCAGAGTCCGAGAGGAGGCGGTTATTCATCGAGGTGGCCAGGGACTTGCTGTAAGTAGCCAAAATGTTTCATGTTGTACTATTTCCCATACTATATTTACCAGAATGTTTCATATTGTATTTTTCCCATACTATACTTACCAGAAAGTGTCATACTGTACTTCTTTCCATACTAAACTTACCTCATGCATGTGCAGTAGGAATGTGTTTTTCAGAGTTCGGTTAGGTTCGGTTAGGTTAGGTTCGGTTAGAGTCCATAAGTACCAGAATGTTTATTAATGTATGAACATACTTCTAAACCCACATTTTATGTGTCTATTGCATTTATTTCAGTCATTTATGTGCCTTATTGGTGTGATTTGGGTGTTAAATAGGTGCTATGCATGTCCGGAGGGAGTTGTATAGGTGTTTCTCTGTGTTAGGGTCCGTAAGTACAAGTCCATAAGCTGGGGCCCAATATCCGGACAAAACCAATATCCGAACCTACCGATGGCTCTATTGATCCGGATATTGGAGGGGTTACTGTATATGGGACCGATGGGGTCCCTCCTGTTGTCCTCAAGAACTGTGCTTTTGTGCTTACACCCTGCCTAGGTAAACTCTTTTGCCTTTGTCTATCAATTTGAACCTTTCCTTCCTGGTGAAAGTTTGTTCTCATTCAGCCAGTCCCAAAGAAGGGTAACAATTCCCAACCCTCTTCGTTCAGCCAGTCCCAAAGACGGGTGACCATTCCCAGCCCACTATCACCCAATTACTTTAACATCCCTTTTCAAAAGTTTTCACATCTATTCTTAACAGAAATCTTTTGAAGCCTCTTTCCTATCACAACCTTCTTTCTGATCGTCAGTATGGGTTCTGTCAGGGATGCTTCACTGGCAATATTCTCACCTACCTTTCAGACTCTTGGTCACCCTCCTTTTGGGACTTTGGTGAAAGCTTTGCCATTGCACCTGACATCTCAAAAGTTCTTGATCAAGACTGGAATAAATCTTTAATTTCCAAACTGCCCAATTACGGTTCCTATCCTTATATCTGTGGCTTCATCTATAGCTTCCTTTCTGGTCATTCTATAGCTGCTGTTGTAGATGGCCACCGTTCTACTCCTAGATCTATCAACAGTGGTGTTCCTCAGAGCTCTGTCCCATCACCAACTCTCTACCTTTTATTCATCAATGACCTTCTAAGATGTACATCTAACCCTGTCCACTCATACGCTGATGATTCCAACCTTAACCTTTTCACACGGTTCTCACAACGTCCATCTCAGCAGTTACTTTGACAAACAAGTGACGAAGCTATAGCACACCTAATGTCTGACTTTGCTCATGTCTCTGACTGGGGTAAAAGTAATCTTGTTGTTTTTAATGCATCAAAGACTCAGTTCTTACACCTATCAACCCGATAAAATCTTCCACAACAGGAGCACCTTCTAATGTTTAATAATATCCAGCTCAACCCTGCATCATCCTTAAACATACTTGGGGTTTCATTCTCTCGGATGTATCTTGAAAAGATCATAATACATCTCTTGTAAAATCTGCTTCCAAGAGATTAGGTGTGCTAAGCCGACTGCATTCCTTCTTTACCCCTGCACAGTTGATGACTTTATACACAGGTTTTATTCCCCCCCTGTGTAAAGTACAATTCTCATGTGTGGGGAGGCTCCCCACATACAGCTCTTCTCAACAAGGTGGAGACACAACAAGGTGGAGTTAAAGGTTTTTTATCTCAATTAACTCTCTTCCTCTTACTGGCTCCCTTCAACCTCTGTCTCTTTGCCGCACTGTTGCATCTTCAACTCTTTTCTATCGCTTATCTCAATGGTCACTGTTCCTCTGAACTGTCTGCTTGCATCCCTCCACCTCTATGACAGGCATGTAGCACCCGTCTAGCAACAAACTCTCATCCCATTTCTGTCCAACTCTCTAATGCAAGAGTTAACCGTTACTCCCAGTCCTTTGTTTATGCAACAGGTCAACTCTGGAACTGTCTCCCTCTGTTTGTATTTCCTACTTCCTATGATCTCCAGTCTTTCAAATGCAGGGTGTCCAGGCATCTCAAAATGAGCAGATCTTGAATTTGGCTCTTTGCTGTATTGTTTTTGTTTTTTTCCTGGAAGGAACGGTTTGCGGGCTCCTGGTTAGTTCCTTCTTCCTTGCACAAAAAAAAAAAAATACATTCTACATGTATTCAGTTTCCTAGGTTACATGAAACACTTTGGCCTGTCACTCAGTGTATAGCCACCTAAATGTAGCAATACAATGAATGATCATAGGTATTGTACCCAACCTACCAATAATAATGATAATAGCTAAATCAACCCTGGCTGAGCTACAGACCTCATACGAGGAACAGTGAAGGCCTGCATGGTCCAAGCTGCAAGAGTCATATGGATACAATCTACTGTGATCCCCTGGTCATTGCATACATGGTTATAGCAGTTTTTGTTATCACTGCAACACGAATATCTGCAATTCTTCCATTATCACACATCTGCACCGGTTTCTGGCAACAAAAATAGTTCAGTATCTGTGGCTTCTGATGATTTTCAATTATTCAAAGATGAGTCTCAACTCAAGGTGTTAAATCCACTCCCTAGCCTCAGGGCCCCTTATCTAAAGCCCATTTCAGGTCTCTCTACAGTACATGTTTCTTTGTAGCTGTGCCCTTTTTGTCACTTTCTATTAACCTAAACAAGCCTACGTGTGCTGCTGATACTTACCATAACAGTATACCTGTATGTATTTAGCATGTCTAAACTGTCATAAAAGGGATAATTTGGCCTTGCACTTGGGATGAATGTACGGAGAAGTTGGATGATGAGGAAATAGAAAATGTAAGGGCATAAGTACAGTACTTGGATAGTGTGATGAAATTTGGAGGATGAAGGGCTTGAAAGGGTAAAACTTGGACGAAAGGGTGCTGGTTCTTTGAAAGCAGTGATACGAAACTGAGATGTCAGTATGGAAGTAAAAAACTTGCTGCCAGATAATCTTGTGATACCAACTCTAACGAATGAAAGTGAAGCCTGAACCTTGTTGGAAAGACACAAGTCAAGAGTGAGAGCAGTGGAAATGAGTTATTTGAGAAGCACGTGGAGTTACATGGAGAGGAAGACTGACAAATGGGGGAGTAAAGCAGCATTGTGGTGTGGATGTGGGCATGGTAGAATGCATTAGGAGAAATACATTGAGGTGGTTTGGCCATGTAGAGAGGATGGAGAATGAGAGACTAACAAGAAGAGTGAATGTGAGTGAAGTGGAGGGGGGCGAAAGGGAGGAGGAGGAGGAGGTCGAGGATGAGATGGAGGGATGGAGTGGAGAGGTATATGTAAGAGGGGTGTGTGAGCTGGGTGGAGGGCAGTGAAATGGCAGGGGAGAGGGTGACAAGGAGGCAATTTGTTTGTGGCCACCCCTTGCGGCATTAAGGCATCTGGCAATAGATAGACAGACAGACTTGGGTTGCCTGGTACCAATTAAGGTAAATCCCACAAGGTCTGTGCTTTTATTAACACGCAATGCCGTTACCACACACCATGTTCAGTGCCAATCATGTGTGATAACCAATGGATCAGTGTACACTGGTTACAAAACAATGACTCAAAGGAGGTAAACCACCTTACAAAGAAACAGGCTGGAAGGGGATGTTAACAATAATCCAGCGTGGCATTATTCAGCATACAACATTATCCGGCATAGCCAATGGCTGAATCAAAATGGTATCCAACATCAAGGATAAAATCTTTGACATTATTCAGCATGAAAGACCCTTTCTTCAGGCTAAAGTGCAGTACTCTCTGGCATGAGATAGTTGTTGTCATCAAACATTCAGCCATAACCACAAAAAAGAAAATGATGAAAGAAATACACAAAAAGAATGGAGTTATACTGCACAGTACTGTAATACGAAAGTGGTGGAGTGTTGAAAGGGAAAGGGAAATGTTCCCCCAAGCTAGACTTTATTAGATCATACAGCCCTGCTAGGTGACAAGAGGGCGCTACCCCTCCCAGCATGGCAGCTACCGGGTGTGTCTCGAATTCACAACCCCCCAGTCCTGAGTCCAATGCTCTAACACTGAGCCCCCCTGCCCCTGGTGGTGTTGAGAGAGAAAGGGAGAGTTGACAGTTTGTGGGCATCACAGCTCACAGAGTGCTGGGGGTGGGGAGGGAGGGGAGATACAGTGGTAGGAAGTAGAAGAGTTTTGATTGGCTAAGGCAGGGAAGGGATAATTCCAATGCAGAGTTTTCACTGGCTGGCAGCAGGGAGGTGGACATTCTCTCACCCCCCATTTTATTCCTCATCCGCAATGGTGCTGACATACAAATGGGCCTACGTGGCACTCTAAGTCTCTTCCAAAACAATATTATTATTAAATGGCAATGCTGCAATGGGTGTCCCTCGACAACCTGGCTGGCCTTCTAGTGCTGCTGTGGCTCTCTGACACATTGCATTGCTGTCCCCCTTCTCGTTCTCGTCGTGGAACTCCTCACCTTCTTTGCTATTCCTCTCATCATGCATGGGCTTCTCTGAAGTGTGCATTATTGTGTTCTGAAGTGTTACTGCACTGTACAAGTGACCGTTGGATGAAAGTGTATTGGAAAGAAAAGTTGATTAAACTGTTACTAAACAAGAGGAGTTCATGAAAATGTGTTTATTTTACTAAGCAAACTAATCATGCTACAAACGAACTGTAAACACAAAATGTAAATTATTTACATAAATGTTTCTTCCCAAGTTTGTCCTTGTACTACATAATGACAGTTTCGTCTTGTTCTGTGTGGCGGAGTCATCTGCTAGAATTCCAATCGATGAAAGTAAAGTATGGTGTACACAGTACAGTACAATGAATCATGCTTCATTTTAGTTATTTTTTTTTATGTTTTGATTGTTTATTTTGGGTATTATTGTACAGTGTTCTCCAATAATGACTTTACAACACTATCACCATCATCATCATCATCATCACCATGAACATGAGAAATGTGTTTCTGCACAGAAAATTAGTGTATTGTACTTCACAGTACATTACAGTACAGCATTTAAATATCAGGAACATCTTTTAGCTGGTTTTCAACAATGTATAATATACTGTTTACAATGAGTGTGTATACAGTACTGCCGGGCGAAAGAAACGGGTCTCCCAGGTGGGGGGACTTTGATATTATCATCATTAACAACATGAAATTGCTTCTGTACATAAAACCACTATGTGTTTAACAGTACATTACAGTATTTTATTATAAGGAACATCTATTAGCTGCTTTTTGACATTTTCAGGCGTTTCTATTATGCCGGTTAATTGGGAGCTAAGTGTACTACTGTCGGTACTACTACTAATATTAATATTAAACCATGTCTATCTATCTATCTATCTATTGCCAGACGCCTTAATCCCGTAAAGGATGGCCATAAACAAATCGCCTCCACATCGCCCTGTCCCCCGCCATTTCACTGCCAAGCTCCCAACTCACACCCCCCTCTCTCATATACCTCTCCACTGCATCCTTCCATCTCATCCTCGGCCTCCCCCTCCCCCTCCCCCCTTCCACCTCATTCAAATACACTCTCCTCGTCAATCTCTCACCCTCCATCCTTTCCACATGGCCAAACCACCTCAATGTGTTCCTCCTAACGCTTCCTATCACATCCACATCTACACCACAACGCTCCATCATTTGTCAGCCTGTCTCTCCATGTGACTCCACAGGCTCCTCTTAAATAACTCATTTCCACTACTCTCACTCTTGACTTGTGTCCTTCCAACAACGTCCAAGCTTCACTTGCATACGTTAGAGTTGGTATCACAATACTGTCATGTAGTAACTTTTTCACTTCCATGCTCACTTCCCTGTTTCTTATCACTGCTTTCAAGGAACCAGGAACCTTTCTTCCTTGTTGTACCCTTTCAAGCACTTCAACCTCCAAACTTCCATCCTTACTCGTCATACCACCCAAGTAATTAAACGTACTCACATTTTCCATTTCCTCACCATCCAACCTCACTGTAAATTCACTGACTTCACCTTTCTCAAAGCCCATCACTTTACTCTTCCCTACATTCACCTTTAGATTCCGTTTCTTACACTCTCCCAAACTCAACCACCAAGCCTTGCAGCTTCCCTTCATCTTCACTTAAAAACACAGTATCATCTGCAAACAACAGTACAGGGAGTTTCCAAACACTACCCTCTCTCACCAGGGCCACTCCAACATCCATTGCCCTACCTTGTACCTCTTTTATTACCCCCATCCATATACAGATTGAGCACATCCCTGTTTCAACCCAACCTTCAAAGAGTAAAATTCACTCTGTTCACCATCCACACACACTGCAGCCTTAGCACCATCATACATACTCTTCACAGCATTCAACAACTTCCCATCTACTCCATATATTCTTAATACTTTCCACAATCCTTGTCTATCCACCCTGTCATATGCTTTCTCAAAATCCATGAAGGCCGCATACAACTTCTTTCCCATCTCTAGAAACTTTTCCACTAAAGATCTAAGAATGAATACCTGATCTACACAGCCTCTTCCTTTCCTAAAGCCTCCCTGTTCTTCTCCAACAAATTCCTCTGTTATTCCCCTAACTGTGTCAAAAAGTATCCTACCATACACTTTTCCAATTACACTACGAAGACAAATGCCCCTATGATTACCACACACTTCTTTTTCCCCTTTCCCTCTGTACAAGGGAATAATTATACCTGACTTCCAATCCTTCGGGACTCTACCTTCCTCCCAGGCCAATCTGCACATCTTCCACATCCATTCTACTACTATCTCTCCCCCATGCTTCAGCATCTCACCACACACTCCATCAATTCCTGGGGCTTTCCCCAGTTTGACTTTCTTTATTGCTTCCACAACTTCTACCCTACTGATTTCTTCCTGTCTTCTCACCTCCCCCCTTCTTCCAGCCACTCCCCAGCCACATATACTCGCATTACTTCCATTCTCTATGTTCAACAATTCCTTAAAGTGTTCTCTCCATCTGCTCACTTTTTCTCCCTTCTCCACTAGTAATCACCATTTTTATTTTTCACTCCCCAACTAACTTCACTGCCACCCTGTCTTACTCTCTTCACCTCTTTCCAGAACATTTCCCCTACTAACTTCACTGCCACTCTGTCTTACTCTCTTCACCTCTTTCCAGAACATTTCCTTACAGTCCCTCCAATTACTCTCAAATTCCTCATCCACTCTCTCTTACTAATCTTTTCACCTCTCTCTTACTTTCTACATACAACTCTCTCTTCCACCTCTCAACTTCTTCCACTCCCCTATTTCTCATCCATTCATTGTATGCTTTCTTCTTTTGTGCCATAGCTTGTCTCACCTCTTCATTCCACCATGCTGTTCCTTGCACCCCCTTCCCTCTTCTCTTCACCCCACACACCACATCACATGTTGCACACATTTCTTCTGTGAATATCTTGCACACACCTTCCACGTCCCCCATCTGCTCCAATTCATATCTACCCAATCGTTCCTCCACTTCTCTCTTATATTCTGCCTTTTTCTCATCCTCTAGTAACCTTTCCACTCTCCATGCAACTACTCCTTCCTTCCCTCCTTCCCTCCTTCTATTTCTCCGTCCTACCTGGATCTTGATTCTGGCAACCACCAAGTAGTGGTCAGAAAGTCCACTCCCCCAACCTCTATAAGCTCTTGCATCCAGTACACATCTTCGCATCCTTTCATCCACACACACATAATCAATCATTGCATTCCTTTCACTCAGTTTACCATCCAACCTTTTCATCACTTGCCATGTATACCTGTGGATCATTCTGTGCCTGAAGAGGGTATTGGCTATCACCAACCCCCTTCAGGCACAAATGTCCACTGACGCACTGCCATTCTCATCTATCTCAGCAGGCACACCCCACTCACCAACTATTCCATCCACCTTCACATTCCCTACTTTACCATTCATATCACCAATCAAAAACACTCTCTCATTCCTTCCAAACTTTTCCATGCACACTTCCACATTTGTCCAGAATTCTTCTCTCACTCTGCTTGCATGATCTTGCGTTGGCGCATACACGCACACAGTTGCCCACATTTGTATTCCAACTTTCAACCTTACCCACACAATCTTTGTGCCAACTGATCCCTACTATCTTATGTTCTTCTTCCATCTTTTACTCACAACAATACACACTCCTTCTTTTGCCCTCTCATTCTCACCTACTCCTGCACATATGCCCCATCCATACTCCCATTCTCTCACACTCTATCCTCTCCATTTAGGTTCAGTTACTCCACATACATCCACTTTCGCATCCTCAAGCACCTGGACAATCTCTCTCTCTCTTTCACCTCATCATTTGCACCCCTTACATTCCACGTCACGATCCGTACCATGTCCTTTGTCCAATCCTTGGTCATCATCTTTTGGTTAATAAATGTCAGTAGCAACATTAATTTAATCCATGCTGGCATGCTACTTCTGCTGTCTAGTGATGTACACTGTCATCATATAAAACAGACTACAAGAAATAGCATAAGTAATCCCTGTGCTATCCGGACGCCCACTATCCAGACTCCCCCGCCCCTTTTTTCTTTATGCGAGGAAGAAGGAACCAAAGGCCATGAGCCTGCTATAACAATTCCCTCCAAGAGAAAATCAAAATACAAGAATGAGCCAAATTCAAGATATCCGATCATTTTGAGATGCCTGGGCACACTGCGTTTGAAAGACTGAAGATCATAGGAGACAGGAAATACAGACAGAGGGAGACAGTTCCAGATCTGACCTGTTGCATATATGAAGGACTCGGAGTAACAGTTAACTCTAGCATTAGAGAGTTGGACAGAAAAGGGATGAGAATTTGCTGCTACACGGGTGTTACGTGCCTGTCGTAGAGGTGGAGGAATGCATGCAGACAGTTCAGGGGAGCAGTGACCATTGAGATAAGCAACAGAAAAGAGTTGAAGATGCAACAGTGCGGCAGAGGTTGAAGGGAGTCAGTAAGACGAAAAGCCTTTGACTCCACCCTACTGAGAGGAGCTGTATGTGGGAAGCCTCCCCACACATGAGAGTTGTACTCCACACAGGGGCGGATAAAACCCCTTTATAGAGTCAACAATTGTGCAGGGGCAAAGAAGGAATGGAGTCGGCTTAGCACACCTAATCTCTTGGAAGCAGATTTTACAAGAGATGTAATATGATCATTCCAAGATAAGTCCCGAGTAAATGAAACTCCAGGCATGTTCAAGGATGATGCAGGATTAAGCTGAATATTAATAAACATCAGTGAGTATACCTGTGGAAGATTTTGTCGGGTTGATAGGTGTAAGAACCAAGTCTTAGATGCATTAAAAACAACCATATTATTTTTACCCCAGTCAGAGATACGAGCCAAGTCAGACATTAGGTATGCCATAGCCTCATCCCTTGTTTGCTGATGTAACTGCTGAGATGGGCGTTGTGGGAACCTAATGGAAAGGTGAAGGGTGGAGACATCAGCGTATGAGTGGATACGATTAGATGTACAGCTTAGAAGGCCATTGATGAATAAAAGGAAGAGAGTTGGTGATAGGACAAAGCCCTGAGGAACACCACTGTTGACAGATCTAGGGGAGGAACGATGGCCATCTACAACAGCGGCTATAGAATGACCAGAAAGGAAGCTAGCGATGAAGGCACAGATAGAAGTATAGAAACCATAAGAGGGAAGTTTGGAAATTAAAGATTTATGTCAGACTCGATCAAAAGCCTTTAAGATGTCAAGTGCAATGGCAAAGCTTTTGCCAAAGTCCCGAAAGGAGGATGACCAAGTCTGAAAGGTAGATGAGAAGATCGCCAGTGGAGCGTCCCTGATGGAACCCATACTGACAATCAGAAAGAAGGTTGTGATAGGAAAGATGCCTTAAAATTTTTCTGTTAAGAACTGACTCAAAAACTTTTGAAATACATGATGTTAAAGCAATTGGACAATATTTAGAGGGTTGGGAATGGTCACCCTTCTTTGGGACTGGCTGAATGAGAGCAAACTTCCACCAAGAAGGAAAGGTACAAGTTGACAAACAAAGGTGAAAGAGTTTACCTAGGAAGGGTGTAAGCACAGAAGCACAGTTCTTGAGAACAACAGGAGGGACTCCATCAAGCCCATATGCCTTGTTAGTATTGAGGCCAATGATGGCAGGAAATACATCAGCTGAAGAAATTTTAATGTCAGCCATGTGGAAGTCAGAGGGGGGAAGTGATGGAGGAACAGCACCGGAATCGTCTAAAGTGGAATTGGAGGAGAAAGTCTGAGCAAAGAGATCTGCTTTATCAGTAGAAGAAATAGCTACAGAACCATCAGAGTAGAAAAGAGGAGGGAAGGATGATGAGGTAAAGTTGTCATAAAGATTTTTGGCAAGATGCCACAAGAAGCGGGAAGAATTTGAGTTGGAGAGTTGAGAGCATTTAGTACGGACGAAATTATTTTTAGCACAGCAATGAACAGACTTAGCACGATTCTGGGCAGAAACGTAAAGATGATGTGACTCGGGTGGGTTGGCTCCGGTACTTTTTCTAGGCCCTCTCCTTGTTGCGTATAGCATTAGAACAAGCGTGATTAAACCAAGGCTTTCTTGCGTTAGACAAAGGATACAAGAAAGGAATATGTGCTTCCATGCCCAAAAGAATAACCTCCATAATGTGTAAGGCACATTCTGATGGCTCCCGGCCATGGAAGCAATAATCATTCCAGGGAAAATCAAAGAAGTACTGCCTGAGGGCCTCCCAATCAGCAGCTCCAAAGTGTCACAGGCGATGTTTCTTTGGAGGGTCCACAGGCTGTACCAGAGTGATAGGACAGGTTAAGGTGATAAGGTTGTGATCAGAGTAGCCCAACGGAGAGAAAAGATTAACAGTGTAAGCAGAAGGATTAGCTGTAAGGAAGAGGTCAAGTATGCTGGAGCTCACTCCAAGGCCGTCTGGGATACGGATAGGGTGCTGTACAAGCTGCTCTAGGTCATTAAGGATAGAAAAGATGTAGGCTTGTTCACCAGGTGAATCAGTGAAAGGAGAGGAGAGCCAAAGGTGGTGGTGAACATTGAAATCTCCTAAAATGGAGATTTCAGAGAAAGGAGAAATGGATAGAATATGTTCCATCGTAGAAGTAAGACAGTTGAAGAATTTTTGATAGTCTGTAGAATTAGGGGATAAGTAAACAACATAGGCATATTTAGTCAGAGAATGACAGGAAAGCCGAAGCCAAAGTGCAAAGAATTCAGAAGAATCGAGTTCTGGAACAAGAGAGCAAGAAAAGTCGTTGCATATATATATATATATATACACAAAATCCACCTTTGGCTTTGAAATGAGTATAGAGAAACTAGGAGGATAGAGAAAAGGGTTTGCTGTCAGTTGCTTCAGACACCTGAGTCTCAGTTAGAAAGAGAAGGTGAGGTTTAGAGGAGAAGAGGTGGTGCTCAACAGAGCGAAAGTTAGAGGAAAGGCCACAAATGTTGCAGAAATGAAGAAGAAGTGAGTCAAACTGTAGTTCCAGGCAGCTCAAATCGTCACTGGGAGAGGGGCGGAAGGTGGGGGCATTTATGCCCCCCCCCCCCGGGGATTCCGTGGCTGAGTGTTGAGGAGCCATGATTTTTTTTTTTAATTTTGGAAAAGGAAGTGTAGTGTGTACTGTGCATGTAGTTTGGTGTAGATAGTTAGATAAATTTGTATTGGAAAGCATGCTGGCCTACTCTCTGTGTTACTGAGACACTGAAAAAGTTCAGCACAGGGGCATGGTCAAGAACTAGCCCTGAGGGCTGATGAAACAGGAGCTCCAGCTCTCCCTGTCATCAGCTTTCCATCCACCTCGGGAGTACTGCCCTGCTCGACTGGTGCTACAATCTCCTCCTCAATATTGGACACTTTGCACCCAGGCCTTTGGAACCCAAAAATGGCCAAAAAATGCAAAGAAAAAAACAAACAAAACAAAAAAAATCTGACATTTTTAAAAACAGTACTTTGAAATTGGTGCCCAGTGCCGACCAGCTGTGTTTACCCTCGCTGCTTGCTTCCCCCATCCCTCCCAGCCTCCCTAGTTACCACCTAACTACCATCCTGACTAGACGCTCATTCAATGGATGCCGCACGTGCTCATTTTTGTAAATAAACAGTGAATAAACTGCAATACCTCACCACTAGACCACATGGGAATTTACAGTGTTGTGCAAGTAGAATTCAGAGTGCAAAGATTAAGTATGGAGTGTAAACTGGCAGTTGAAATGGGCATGGTGCAATCAAGAACAGTATGTGCAGTGTTAAACAATTATAACTCATAGTGCAAAGGATTAAGTGCAGCTCAATACTGAATTACTGTATGTGCTTGAAGAGCATTTTCACCACTGCCAGAGCCTCAGAGGAGTCGGGTTAACCTTCGTAACGAACAGCCACGGACGTGTTGTAAGTACCCTATACACTGCTAAATATTTTCAACACTCATTTCTAATTCCTCATTCTTAGGTTCCTTTTCATTTATTTCATACTTTCTGTCCCTTATTTGTGTGAACAGAGTCTTAAATAGGTGCTATGCATGTCTGGTAGAGAGTTATGTAGGTGGTTTTCTGAGTTTGGCTGGGTTAGGGTCCATAAGTACCAGTCCAGGAGGCAGGGGCCCACTATCCGGAAGGACCCACTTTCCGGATGTCTTTGGCTCTAATACATCAGATAGTGGAGGGATTACTATAATTCAGAGAGAGATTAAGAGTAGAGCAGTGTATCAATCACTCTCTCTCTCTCAACAGAGGCAGAGTACTGCATCTAGTAAACACCAACCTGTATCGCTCACCACCTTCCCCTTCTCCGTGGTAGCCCGGCATCTGTCACAACAAACAACCTTGTAAGTTTAGAGAAATAATTTCAACAGCAAGGTTTTCTCCATCTTTACACAAAAGGTATAGTAAAGGCACCTTTCTATAAACCTTTATAACAACATTATTTTATTCTTGCTACTTCCAGATGATTTATTTAGCTTATGGAAACATTATTACACTGAAGAGCCAAAATAGTCTCCAGTAATTCCTTTAGTAAAGCCACACAAAGTATGTTAATGGAAATCATGGCCACCTAATCAGTGACACAATGGTGGTACAAGATGGTAGGTGCTGCTAGGAAAAAAATAAAAATAAAAAGTCAAAGAATGAGGCAGATGTGGTGGGAAGGAAATATAGGTTACCAAGTACAGGAGAGGGAAGATGTGTAGAATCAAAGACACAAACTTAGAAAGAAATGACAGAAGTTAAATGGACCGTTATGTATAATTCTGTATACAGTATATTGTTGTCAGCTAAACATATTCTGAATGAAAACAGGAATGCAGTTAGCAAATAACTTAATTTTAATAATGAAGATTCTGCTGATGTCAGAAGACATGATGTAAAAGTACATAGCATGAATATTATTAACCCTTACCAAGCTGCTGACCTCATATGTGGTACAATGAAGGTCTGCAATGGCCATGCTGCAAGCCTTATATGATGTACAATTTACATTGGTTATGAAACAATGACTCAGGGAAGGTATACTACCTTACAAAGAATCAGATTGGCGGGGATTATGTCTGATAAATGCAGAATTTGACTGGGATATTCAACCCAACCAAAGTTTGGTCTACACTCACTGACCCAGCTGAGACTTAGAGAAATGAAATGACTATGATGACGATGGGCAAGGCAGCAGACAGATTTTAGATAGCAGATAAATGCTGAAAGTATCTGATGAAACTGGTGTGAAATAAATAACTAATCTCTAATTCTTTCATGTTCACCCCAGTGACTTTTTGACAGGGAAATCCATAGATGCTTGCACCAACTGTGAGTACTGGTGCAGTACTGTATTTTCATTCTTGACCAATTTTATTTCTCCCAATTGTCTGTTAATTGGCATGCACAATATATATCTCTGGCTTCTACTACAAAAATGCATGCTGTGCTTTACACACAAAAACACCTTAGCAAATCAGTTCTTCTTCCTGATAGTTATATTTTTATTATTATTTCTGGGGTGGTAACTAAACGTTTCACGTGAAATCTGATGCCCTGTTGTTTTTAGCTATGTTCCATTGTGTCAACTCATGGCGGAAGGGAGTCAAAGGACTATCCTAACCTAAGTGTTTAACTAAACCTAACCTAGCTTAACTGTACCTAATAATTTAATCTAACCTGACCTAACCTAGCATCCAGCTGGGAAGCAAAAACCAACTTTGAGTAGGATGGGTAAGACAATCATAGGTACAGTTTAAGGAACGTGATGCTTAAAAAAGTGGGAAGGTTTTCAGCAGGAAAAGATAATTTATCACCCAGAAAACAGACAGGAAAATACATAAAACAAACTGGAGGAATATGAATCAAAATGGTAAGGCCCTTCTACTGCTTCAAGTAAAGCATACATTTTCACCTAACCTAACCTAATTTAGCATAATTCAAGCTCTTACAGCCTGCTTTCAAATTTAAAAATGTGCATTAGGAACACTTGATATAGCCAGCTACTAGTGGATGTCAGTGGAATATGTGCATTCTAAATCCTCATTTACAGCTTTCAGAGGTAAGTTTATAAAAATGCCCAGTAGCTACGATAATCCAGGAAAATAACATATAACCTGTGAGACTCATTTCAATAGAAAATATGGAAAGTCCACATCCACTTGGTACAGAATTAATCTTACTTTAAACTAACCCGAACGATTTAGGGACAAAAGAGCTTAGGGTTCAAATTGATCCACTGCCTTCTGTGGGAAACCATCAACAAACCTAACCGTGCCTTTGGGTACCATGTTATTTTCGCAAAATTTGGGTGTCATTAATGAATTTTGCAATCTTGAGAAACAAATATTTCCACAGAATTTAGGTGTCAAAGCTTAATTTACAATTATGAGACAATCCCTGTCATAAAACTTTCATGTGTTAATGGGTGCTCTCCTACAGGCTGTCTGTAAAAATGTACCTCAGAATTTTTTAAAGCACCTCTTTTTCAGTTTTGACCTCGGGCAATGTTGATATGCTGCGTACCCTGGGGACAATCAGCAATGGGATCAGTGAAACACCATAATCACATTCGTTCACACAAGCGCAAAAATATAGCGCACAACCTTACATGGATATGGCCACTAATAACTAGCCTTTCTCACATTAAGTTGATTGCGTCTATTATCATGAGTAAACCCAAAATGGTACTCTACACGAAGTAATAGATAAACATACCTCCTCTCCCTACCGCTAACCCCCACCATTACAAGAAGTCAATAAACGCAAGCTACACTACTTTTTTAAGTCCAACGTACCATGCCTGTTGCCCCTGTGTGCTAGTTGTCAGGCTTACGGTACACAACTGGCTCTGTCCTTTACAAGTGGGAAAAAAAAAAAAAAATGTAACTTACAACGAGGCACGGCGAGAGGCGTCGACACTACACTGGTTCAGGTGATAGTCGGAAAGTAGTGTAGCCGCTGCCTTTTCAACGGTGCCGTCTCTTTTTCATTAGTTTTTTCTCTGGGCTCCAGTTCTTTTACTTTCTTCTATCGTATTTTCCAAAAATTATATATTGTTCTTGTGGTCTGTTCTTTTATATCTTTTCTAAATAGTAGCTGACCTAAAACTTCAACATTAAAATGGACGCACTCTTCTCTCTTCATAAGACACCATATAATAAAATGGTCTTCCTTTCACACAGGACAATTTTTTTGCTCCCCAACTGTCTCTTAAATTGTATATTTGTTACTGACTGCGTATGTTTTGTTGAAGGTATGTTGTGTATGTAGTCTCCATACCTTTACGGCAATAAACATTTCAATCAATCAACTCTTGCTCTATACCGTACTGTACTGATTATCAGTGTCTTCCTCTTCTGTTTCTCGCCTCTGGGTCCCTTAGCTGTCATAAAGGCTCAGAATGCGTTGTAATCTAGTGTCCCTAAACTTGCACCGCTGATAACCGGGGTAAAGGAGTTGGCATCCCGGCCAGTTTTCAGAAAGATGTGCAGTGATGGATTACGCAGCCCCTGTCTTAGTACAATTTAATAGGAAACACCTTAAGAAATGGAAAATTGTACAGAATGAGGCCATGAGGATTGTCCTATTTTGTTCCAAGACAACGAAAACTGAGGTAATGTGGGAACTGTAAGTAAAATGGTCTAACCATTACAGAAGAAATTGTCTGAACAACTATGACACTCCTTGATGTACTTCCACAACAATACTCAGTCACCTCTAAACACGAATCTCGGTAGTATGCACAAACTCTTGAGCAACTTTAATGTAATTACTCCTTGCATTAATTTAATACAAACATAGGTCGCAGGCCACATCTCGTAGAGTGACTGTGGACATACAGAAACTTCCCAAGCTAAGGGATCACTGGCTGCCTTGTAACCTTAAATCCCTCTTCAAGAAAAAGTTGGAGTCGTCCTCAGTCTATACACATACTCTATACTGTGACGGGTCTGTTGATAGCACCAAGTCATTAGGGATTATGAATCTCCCACAGTACGTGGACACTAATTTCAGAAAGACTCACTTGCTTCTGCAAGGGCGGAACCATATTCGATAAAAGAGGTAGTAGTTAGTGTAGTAGCTTTTTCTAATTTTATTTCATTACTGACTGTTATGCTAGGTGTTTTTAGGTCGGCTTCCCGTCTTAGGAACACCTATAGCCGGTTTCTTTTTCTGGACCGCTGGACTACACTGATTTAGAATGTTCCGCCTCAAGTGCTATTTTCACTGTATCCATCAAACAGTATCCTGCGAGATACTATTAACCCTATCTAGTTATAAGAGTTTATAATCGCCCAGTATACTTGTGTTTGTAACATCTACTGATTCCCGTCTAACTAAGCAATACACGAGTAAGGTTGTTGCCTGAAGTTTTTTTGTCCTGCCTCTCTCTTATTTGTCTAAGCCCCGGTCTCGAAAAAGAGCCCCGCTATACGTTAGGCGTTTAAGGAGCGGGAAGCCGAACCTAAAACACTTAGCATTACAGAAACATCTCAGGATGTTCATTAATCTTTGACTCAAATTAAGGGAAACCGGTTAAGATGCTAGGTAATCTTTGGTATAAATAAAAGGAAACAACTCGATGCTCGTTAATCTTTGATATAAATGAAAGTAAACTAGCTCAAGATGTTCATTAAATCTGACATAAAGGAAGGGACATTAAATGAAGATGCTCAGCATTCTTTCACATCTTGATTCTATTCAGGGCAGTATTTTCTTTTCTTGAATGTTGAGAAGGAACCAAAAGCTGGAAGACTGCAGCATTGCTCCCTGCAATAAATAAAAATAAAAGAGCCAAAATCAAGATATGTTAATTTTGAGATTCGGGCACACACTGCATTTGAAAGACTAGAGGTCATGGGCAGAGGGAAATACAATAAAGAGTGAGGGAAACGGTTCCAGAACTGACCTGCTGCATATTAAAATTTTACATAAGGAGGGCTATAGATTGGATGCTCTTTCCTGTGGCAGACTGTTCTGTACATTACTATGACAATGCAATATTAGATATGCACAAATAATATTAAAAGAAGTTTGGCATAAAAATGTAACAAAACAAATACCAGTATTTCAGGTAGATTTAAATATTCAGATCACCTATATTGTTTGTTAAAAAAAAAAAAAAAAACACCGGGTATAGCTTTTATCAGCAAGTCCGTTTATATGACACATTCACTTATGATCTTTATCGCTGCCATTTCCTTAAAGTTTTACTAATACCTGTTGTTGCAGTCGCAGGCTCATCTTCATTATTCCCATGAATCATAGTAAATGGTATAAAAACTAAATACTGGAATTTAATAAGAGGCAATATGAGCTTCAGATTGATGGGAGCTCCAAAATTGACCTTACAACATCGATTATCCTCTAATTAGCACAACCTCATTCAACAAGCAATTCATGGATAAAATCAATGATTATGAACACACACACACACACACACACACACACACACACACACACAGATAGGCTACAAAATAACTGACATTGTTTTGCTTAGTCTAGCAACAAACTGTATTAGTGAATATGCTGAAAATGACGATGTGTCTTAAAGAATGTGGTTTGGTTTCAGCACTACTTCTGATCGCTGGGACCACAGCAACAGCAACCCACAATTTATTGAACCGTAATACAGGGCTGCCCATATACAGTACATTGCGTGTTGTGGGATCGTCTCATTCTGCTGTAGTGGGGAAGGCAGGTATTTTGACTAACAGTTATTCAGCTATGCTCTTTTCATTTTAACTAGTCATTAAATTACCATCTTTCCTTTGTAAATGCTGAATTGAAACAATACTGAATAACGGTGGTAGTCATGAAGGAATTCTGTGGAAGGATGTTGAGCAACATAGTTATCAAATTATGCCAGTGTGGTATGGGAATTAATCTGCGCAAGGAAAAAAAAAACTGTATCATGTCTTTGTGGTTGTTTTTTACATAAGGATGGGGTTATAAGAGATAATAGGTAAGGTAATGGATGTTGCAGTGTCTAATGGGAGAGGGTAGGCTGGAAACCTCTTGTAGGCCTCCCGTTGTTTGCTAATTATACTGTATTGCTAATTAAGTGAGGATGACTGTGAACTTAAGACTTGGTGAATGAGTCTGAGGGTGTATGTACGAAACGAAACAGAAAAGTGAACGTAGGTAGGAATAAAGTTGTGGTCTTTGAGCGAGAGAAATTAAGTTGCACCATTCACAGTGAGACTGGATGGTGAGGAAATGGAGAGTGAAAGTGTATCTAAGTAGCTGGGTAGTTACGTGATGAACAAGGATGGAAGTTTAGAGGAGGAAGTGCTTGAAAGATCCGTTATTCATTATTGCAAACTTTCACTACGATGACGTTCTCCAGTTTATTTTTGCTACCACCAGACGTTTTGACAGCGCATTTTTTTTTTTTTTAACTAGAGGTCAGATATAGCTTTCATCAACCCCCTTCGTTAATATTTTTGCCGCGAGATGAATAAAATCTTCTGGAGGTAGAGAGAGCTAAAGACGCCACCGCAATTAAAGGGTTAAAAAAAAAAAGGTGGTAAAGAAAAAGTAGGGTACGAGTGAGATTCTCATTTGTTCAGTAGATTTTTTTTTTTTTTTTTAATAATTAATGTTGTGTTTCATTATCGAAATCACGTAAAAGGACTGACTGCAGATTCGCAGAATTAGGCATCATAAATTTCACCTTTCATAACTCATACTTTTGGTTGCAGAAAGAACAGTACACATGGGAAGCTTCGAAAATTGGTATGATGCAGTCTGTGTGTGTGTGTGTGTGTGTGTGTGTGTTCTTACCTAATTGTTCTTACCTAATTGTATCTTACGGGAATGAGTCATGGTCAAGCTCGTACTGTCCCGTGTATTAAACCATTTTCATCATATCCTTAAATCTATGAATAGTTTTGGCAAACACTGTATCATTCGGTAGTGCATACCACTGATCATAGTTGCCTTATTTGGGAAACTGAATTTCCTTACATCTTTGTCACCTCATTTTTATGCATTTTTTGCAATGTCCTCTTGCTGATGCCTCCCCGTAGGTTATGTTCTCATCGTTGTCTATTTTCTTTTTCTCTGAGATGCATTTATATAGCGCAACCATGTCTCCTCTATTCCTTCTTTCTTGTAATGTTGGTAGGTTCAGTTTTTCTAGTATTTCTTCATAACTTAGATCCTTTAAGCTTGGTACGGTACCCCTGTAGCAGCCCTTTGTACTTTTTCAATCTTATCTATGTGTTTTTTAGATGATTCTAGACCACTCATGCATATTCCAGGGTAGATCTGATGAATGATGTTCTTATCTTCCTCAGCATGTCTTCATTTATATATGTGAATGCTATTCTCATATTCGCAAGCAGTGTGTGCATGTTTCGTATGTTGTCAGCCGGAGATATTGTGTTATTGTTCAATCACTCCTAGGTCCTTCTCCTTTCTAATATGTGAAGGGTTGAACATCCGAGCTTATAATCCCAATCTGGTCTTTTTCCACTTTTACCAAACTTAATTAACATGGCATTTGTCCACACTGAATTCCATGTGCCATCTGTTGCTCGTCATGAAGCTTCTTCATTTCTTCTTGTAGCTCTCTGCAAGAGTCTGTGTTTGTAATTCTCCTTGGTATTTTTGCACCATCAGCAAACATATTTAGGCTAGGTAGCTTCCATTTCGAATGTTCCTGTCTATGTGATTTATATATAATAAAAACATAATTGGTACCAGCACTGAGCCCTGTGGAACTCTATGTTGAATAATTACCCCTTAGTGCTGTTATTTCCCTTTTACTGAGAAAATCCTGCATCCTGCAGAACAGATCACATTGGATTCCTTCTTGATGGTACTCCATAAAAGTCTTTGGTGCGGTACTCTGCCAGATGCTTTCTTAAAATCTAAGTAGATACTGTCCACCCATTCCTATCTTTTCTGTAGTGCTTCTGCAACTCTATCATACTAACTTAATAGACTTGTAACACATGATTTTCCTTTTCTAAAACCGAACTGTCTTTCTTTTATCATACTGTATTTTTCCAGATGGTTTACCCAAATTTTTCTTATTAGCTTTTCTAGTATCTTGCTTACAACACTGGTCAGGGATACTGGTCTATAGTTGAGTGGATTATGTCTATTTCCTTTCCTGAATAGGGGAACAGTGTTTGCTTTCTTCCAATTATCTGGTAATTTACCTAGACCTAAGGATTCTTTGAATATTAAATATATTGGTCTGCTTAACTCTTCTGCACATTCATGTAGCACCTAACCTGAAATTTCGTCAGGACCATTTGCTTTTCCGTTGTCTAATTTACCCAACTCTCCCTGTACCTCTTGTTCCGATAATTGTATGCCGGTATCTGGTAATATGTGTGGGCATGCATGTTCCTTATCATCTCTCTCAAAATTACTTTCTTCTGTAAAATCTGATTGGAAATTTTTGTTAAGAACCTCACAAATATCTTTTTCTTGGATATAGGTTTTCCCCTCATCCATGATGGGCTGTATTTTATTTTTAACTATGGTTTTGCTTCAGATGTAGCTGTAAAAGAGCTTTGGTTGATCGCTACTTGTGTATATAATGTCTTCCTCGAACTTCCTTTGAGTTTCGCTCCATATCCTTGTACAGTATAATCATTTCTTGCCTGTCTATAGATGTATATGCCCATTCACAATTGTCAAGTGGGGTTGGTGGAGGATTAGTGCCCCTCCCTGTAAAACAATTAACTCTAAGCCATTGGCCACCCCATCTGGGATACATGGCGTCTGGCAATGAATGAATGAAAATGAACAATTGTGTCTTTTGTATCTATTCCACAGCAAGGCTCTTTTATCTTCTAATTTTTTACAGTTTATGTTAAACCACTTCTTTATCCTTATTTCTGTTTCCTTGTGCTGAGGGATATAATTTTTGACTCCTGTTGCATATAATTCACATAATTTTCTGTATATAACATTTATATCTTGTCCTTTAAGATCGTTTTCCCAATCTATTTCTATGAAGTACTTCTTTAGGTCTTGGGGGTTGCCGTTTATGTAGTTTAGGCACTTTTTGTAACTTTCATTACTGCTATCATATGCAATCCTGAAGTTAAAATTTAATACTACATGGTCGCTTTTGGCGATTGGTGGGCGATACATTATGTTGTCGATATCATTGTCTTGGCGGGTAGATATAAGATCTAGTAATGATGGATCAGCAAGTTCCCTTTTTCTGGTGTTTTCCTTAACGTGTTGTGTTAAGAAAAACTCCTGTACTAGATCAAGGAGCTTTTGATTCCAGCAGCTTTCATAGCTTCTTACATCTAGAGTATTCCAATTTATGTTTGTATTGAAATCTCCAGTTTATATAATTCTGTCAGATTCTCTTTCATTCTATGTAGTATGTCTCATAAATTCTGAATTGTACTTTCTGCCAGGTCTTCATATTCGCCTCCTTCCCAGGTGTTTGTTTTTGGTGGCATGTATAAATTTGCCACACTTATTGTCCTCTCAGATATGTCAGTCACTAATGCAATCAGTTCTTCTTGTGATGGTATATATAGTTGTATTTCTTTGACTTGTAGATTTTTCTTTGTTAATACCGGAACTCCTCCTTTTTTCAAATTTCTATCTCTTCTCCATATGTTGTAATCCTCATAGCTTAGAGTGTCGTTTGATATCCTTGGGATTAATTTTGTTTCAGTTAGGCAAATAATATGAGGTTCCGTTTCTGTGGTATAGTCTTTTATCTCTAATAATTTGGATACCATTCCGTCTATATTTGAGTAGGCTACATTAATCATGCTGTTTACATATTTGACATGAGTCTACTACTTTAGTCCTTGTTGTTTATGTACTATTTTCTTACTTGTAATCCCAGTACTTTGTAGAAAAAAAAAAAATGTCCCTCTCTTTCTCTTATCTTTCCTATTTTTGGTTTTGCATCTTCCCTCTTTTCCTTTAGTGATCCCCATTCCTCCTGAGTTGGGCATCTTTTTATCCATATTTTTTTTATTCCTCTTTTTCCCTGGGTTTCATAACAGTTTTAAATATTATCTCTTCAGTGTTCACACTTTGGAAGGTTACTTTTAGAGGCCTTGACTTATTTCTCGTATATCCCTAGCCGTTTGTGTACCTCTATATCTATTTTTTCTATATCTTTGTGTGTGTGTGTGTGTGTGTGTGTGTTCTTACCTTACCTAATTGTTTCTTTACTGGAATGAGTCAAGCGTGTAGCCTACTGTCCCGTGCATTAAATCATTTTTATCATACAAATCCTTAAATTTATTGTTTTGGCACACACAATTTCCTTCGGTAGTGCACGCCACTGATCAGTTGCCCTATTTGGGAAACTAAATTTCCTTACGTCTTTATTGCCTCTTTTTATGCAGTTTTTTGCAGTGTCCTCTTACTGATGCTTCCCCATAGGTTATACACTCATTTATGTCTATTTTCTCCTTCCTTGAGATGCATTTATATAGCATAATCGTCTCCTCTTTTCCTTCTCTCGTGTAGTGTTGGCAGATTCAGTTTTTCTAGTCTTCGTAGCTTAGATCCCTTAAGCTTGGTACCCATCTTGTAGTGGCCCTTTGAGCTTTTTCAGTCTTATCTATGTGTTTTTTGAGATGAGGATTCCGGACTACTGATGCATACTCAAGGGTTGGTCTGATAAATGATGTTATTATCTTTCACAGCGTGTCTTCATTTATGTATGTGAATGCTGTTCTCATATTTGCAAGCAGTTTATACATGTTCCGTACCTTCTCACTGGTGTGTGTGTGTTTGTGTGTGTCTGTCCTCTCTGATGCTCACATTTTCGTCTGGAGAAAGAACTAGACACATGGAAAGTTTCTACAATTCCCTTTCCTTGCCCAGTCTACTAAAATTAAGGAAATAAAGTCATGATTAAATTTCGTGCATAGCAAAGATATGTTTTTGACGAGTGAAAGACACGGGAAGATTCCTCTCTCTCTCTCTCTCTCTCCATTTGAAAAGCCCCACAGCTGAATTTACTCTGTGTATTCGAATCTTTAACCCCAAAATACCTTCTTTTCTTGTTTAGACAATTGTACTGTACCATGCTCGGGAGAAGCCTAGACCGCCAAAGATGTCCTAAAGACTATCACGATTAAATCTCTGGCCTGGAATGCAAAATTTCGCAATAATCGTAGTTTAAACTACAATGGATTATTATCCTTTTTTTTTTTTTTTTTTCGTTATTAGCTTACAGAACCAAACTTGAACCAAAGGTTTAATAATACAACGGCGTACGTTTGGAGCCATTCGAAATCTTCACAGCCAAAGCCAAATTCACCCTTTTCGAATCATTTGAACCCCAGAATCCCGTTAGTCGTTGCCCGTACAGTGTTGCCAAGTTAGCCGAGATTCGGCTAGATCTATCTTATTCCATTTCCTTCTAGCCGATTTTTTATAGCCATTCCTTATTACCGATTTTCTAGCGGATTATAGTAGTGGTTAGCAGATTTTTAAGAGAAATTTGTAGATAACATGTCATGAACCAGCTAAATTGCAAATAAGTAACTTAATTTTTAAAATATTTACATGAGATCCTTGTGAGGCCAAAATATTCACATAATAATGATGATGTAATATGCTTCGGAGTTACCAAGATAATAACAACGGGAATGTACAGGATACCATCATCTCCATGGATGCCAACATGGTAGGAGCTTTGAAATACCTGATAGTTTAAATATCTGTGTTCTTAAAGATACTTTGGATGGATACTCTGCAATGACACTTATGTACATAGATTATGGTATAAAAACATTAACACTCCAGAGCCATAAAAATTCAGTTCATTTCATAAATAACATAAGAACTGTTGCCATTCGTGAAACTGACGCGTCTAGTACCGGTACACCAGTCATGCAGACAGGCGCTCTTCGCCATTCGTCAAACTGACGCGTCTAGTACCGGTCCACCAGTCATGCAGACAGGCGCTCTTCGCAGCTACACCAGTTCCTTGTTGTCCCACGTAGGTGTCGCATGCAGGCTTGCATCACAAACAGTTTTAATCTGAAAAGATGGGCCCACAGTATACGCAAACATATAGAAATGGTTGGGAATCATTTCCAGAATCAAAAGACTGGCTAAGACCAGTAAAGACTAATTCAAAGAAAGCATACTGCATATATTGTAAATGTGAAATTGTTGCAAAACTGTACGACTTGCGAAATCATGCCAAGTCTAAAAAGCATGTGAAGGCCTCGGAGCCATTTTCAAGTGACAGACAGTTAAGAATACCTTTTCCAAAAAGTAGTGAAACTCAGGACCAGAAAATTAGTAGAGCTGAAGGTGAGCTCTCATTATTTGTGGCTGCACATCATTTTTAACACCTGACCACTTAACTGAAACCTGCAAAAACTGCTTCTGTGACAGCTAAAGTGCAAATAATATTAAGTTGCACAGAAGCAAGTGCAAAAACATTATTGTGAATGTACTGGCACCTCACTTTGCTGGCAGTCTTCGGAATGACATTGGTGATGGAAAGTATAGTCTATTAATTGATGAAAGTACAGATATATCGGTTGTGAAATTACTAGGAGTTACAATTAGATACTTCAGCACTGGAATAGAGAAAATAGTTTCAACCTATCTTGGTCTGCTTGAAATTGAATCTGGAAATGCACCATGCATTGTAAGGTCTGTTGTAAAATTGCTGCGTGATTTAAAGCTGCAGCCACAGAAATTGATTGGTGTTGGCGTTGACAACGCTAGTGTTAATACAGGCTTGAACAGTGGTGTGTGTGAACTACTTAAAAAAGAACTGGAGCTCCCAAATTTGATCATGATTAGATGTGTTTGTCACTCAGTGCGATTGGCTGTTTCACATTCTGTGGGAGAGACTCTGCCACGTTAACATTGTGACTACTTGGTGCGTGAAACATATAATTGGTTTTCATATTCATCAAAAAGGCAAATTGTGTATAGGCAGATATTTGAAACTTTAAATAATGGAAAAGACTCTCTCAAAATTCCCGGAGTATGTGACACTTGATGGCTCTCCCTTGAACCTGCAGTTACTCGTATATTGTCACAATGGGAAGAACTGAAGTTGCATTTTCAAATAGTGAGGTCCTCTGAAAAATGCTACAGTGCAGAAACTTTGTATATGTATTGTGATCCAGTTAATAAACTATACTTGCTTTTCTTGCGTCCTGTTCTCCACGATGTTCAGCGGGCAGCTAAGACCTTTCAAGGCGAAAATGTTGATCCAGCTAAGCTTTTGCAAGATCTGACTAATCTTATAATCTCTACAAGCAACAGAATGACAGTGCCAGGTGCTAAGGTTGACCCGCTGTCTGGTGATATAGACTCTTTTGTTGATCCTGGGTCGTATTTAGGGTATGAGTTTGAAAAAACTTGCAAGGAGTCCAAGCTTCCTAGTGAGAAAGAAACTAACCTACGCAAGCGTTGCATATCATTGGCTGTTAAGCTCTGTAGTAAGTTAAGATATAGACTACCAGACAATATCAAAGTACTTAAGAAGATGTCGCTTTTCTATCCTGAGTGAGAGCCATCAAAGAACCAATCGTGGATGTTGCTGAAGTGCTAGGCTACACTCCAGAGCAGACAGAAAAAGTGGAGTCTCAGTGGCGCAATTTATCATACGTTAGGTGGCATGATATTCAGTCAACTGTAAGTCTATGGACTGAAGTGGGTAAGTACAGAGATGCCTCCAACATAAATCCCTTCCAAGAACTCTGTGACTTGGTAATTACCATACTATCGTTGCCGCATTCAAATGCGGAAGTGGAAAGACTGTTTAGTCAACTCAATATAGTGATATCCAAACTTAGAATTCGTCTGAACACTGCTTCAGTAAGTGCAGTTCTCACAGTCAGAAGTGGATTAAAGAGAGTGGGAAAGTGTTGCTATTCGTTTAAACTTCCTGAGACTGCCGTGCAACGAACTGGGACAATGGCAACCCACACTTCACCACAGACCCCTAGTTCTTCAACTGCAAATACAGTGGTAGTTCTAGAAGCAGGAGAAGAGGAGGAAGATTATATTTTCTCAGCCCAAGAACTCTGATTGGTAACATTTTGTCATGTAAAACAACAGTGCAGCTTACCCATTGTTTGTGTTAAGAATTTTGGATATACCTGTATATATTTTCACAGCAACGTTGGGTCTGGTTAGTACTTGGATGGGTGACCGCCTGGGAACACCAGATGCTGTTGGCATCCCTACGTCAAGTGGGGTTGGTGGAGGATTAGTGCCCCTCCCTGTAAAACAATGAACTCTAAGCCCTTGGCCACCCCGTCTGGGATACATGGCGTCTGGCAATGAATGAATGAATGAATAAAATATAGACCAGACAAAATCATCAGTGGGAGGAATGATCACTATTATCAACACACACACACACACACACACACACACACACACACACACACACACACTGCTCGCTGGTGCAGTGGTAACGTTCTCGCTTGCCATCTGGTAGACGAGAGTTCGCGCCTCGCTCAGGTTGCGAAAAGTTTCACTGACGAAGTGGATGGTTACTGTCCCCCTAGAGCAAGGGGACGGGTGTGTGGGTGTGTGAAGGTCACAGCCTTGCCCTTAGATCGGACTATATGAGCTCTCAGCTCCCTTCCGGGAGGGTAAAAGCTGACGATCACGACCATCAAGTGATCCTGACCGACCCGGTGAATTACACACACACACACACATGTAGCGGATTTGAGGCCTATCTAGCCGATTTTGAGGAGTCTCCTAGCTGATTTTCACCAGCCGCATTTGGCAACACTGTACCCGTCCTCAGCGAGTCCTCTGAGTAGTTTAATTTTAACAGCGTTGCCACTGCTTGAAAATTTTTTCAAGATCTTGAAAAATAGACCCCTACCTTGAAAGCTTGAAAAATAAATGTAAAAAATATCAGAATCTTGAAAAAAAGTGCAAAAATTTTCAAATCTTATTAACTTCTTTTATTTTCGCACATGCGATATTATTACCTAAATTAAGCAGAAAAAAGCAGTCATATGATTGTACAGAATTAATTACTTTGATGATTTTGTGTTAACTTAAATGCGTATTGCTACTGTTATATGTCCCACCGTGCCCAATAGAGTTATTTATTTTTTTGGAGGGGAGAACACAAGCTTATTTTATTCAACTATGGAAAAGCTCGTGTACTGAAGGGGTTAAACTCAACATAGTTTTTTTTATTCATTTACATCTTTAACATGTATTTTTATTTTTGTACCTCTGAACAGAATATTAATTATATTGAGTTTGTTGCCTGTTTGGTATCATGAATAAATAATGAAGATTTTGCTTATTCAGTCATTAGCCACATTCACCTTGCTCTTCTGTTGATAAAGTACGTACCTTTCAGAACAGATCTATATAATGTAGTAACTCGAGCAGTATTGGTCAGATAACAATTTTAGAAATGCAAAATTTCCCGGGAAAAATAATTAAAATCAACAGTCAGGAGGTTCATATGCCAATACTGTATGGCAACGGAGATTCAGTTGATGTATACTTTTATTATTTTTATTAATATATAGTACCTTGAAATTTTTTACCCAATCTTGAAAGTTTTTACCTGAACATCTTGAAAAATACACTGATCATGAGTGGCAACGCTGCCTCTGACTCTGTCACTCCTCTCAAGGCTCAGTTACCACCTAGACTTCAAAGGGAGAGGATATGCTTGCTGACAACGGAAGCGAGGTAAGCAATTTTTTTTTTTTTTTTTTTTTTTTTTTTTCCAGGTTAACATCAACTCAGTATTTGTGTTTTAATATATATATATTGTGTGTGTGTGTGTGAAAGGACGTTTATTATTAGCACGGTTCTCTTAAAATTCTTTGTTACTTGGTAAAGTATGATTTGTCAATTGTGTCGCTTAGAGAACCATTGCTCGGAAGTAGTACAAGCTGACCACTATCTTGGGTAACTTGTTTCGTTCACGTGCGCGCGCGTATGCTTGTATATTTACAGGAATGAGTCAAGCTCGTACCGTCCCGAGTATTAAATAATTTTTATCATACATATCCCTAAATTTATGAATTGTTTTGGCATACATTATTTCATTCAGTAATGCATTCCACTGATCAACTGTTCTGTTTGGG